>NC_079147.1:278436848-278496600 GCF_945859685.1 Eupeodes corollae
GCAATAAACCCACCTTTCTAGTAAGCCTGGAGTCATCGAACGCATGTTGAAGACTTCCTTCGCAGTTTCTGCTTCCTGAATGTGGACGAAAATAGTTGGATCTACCAACAATATCAACTTAGACTTGGCTTTCGCATCTTTTTTCACGTCAACAATTGCAGTACATGGATATTCAATCGTTTCCCATAATCCTTCATGTTGCAAGTAAGCCTTAATGGCAAATTTCCAGGTTGTATAGTTTTCTCTGCCGAGTAGTTTATCGATGCTAACTGTATGGCTGTTCATCATCTTAAAGCTGATGAGAAAAGTAATTGGGTAAAGTTCAAATTTAATGTTTTATGAGAACGTTGTTGGAGTTATTGTATTTAATCGAATTTGATCCATGTGAATCCACAAATATCGGAATCTGGCCCCATAAAATGATGGAACGAGATTAATATTTCCTGTTGACTTATAAAAGATAAAAAAAGGTTGAATGCAAATAATTCAGTGTGGTTTATTAAAAATATAAAAAGGAAGTAAAGTAAAAATAAAAAAGTAACTAAAAAGAATTACGACATAATGAGATATTGCAAATGGTACAAATTCATTAGCTTTGTTAGCTTTAACTATTTATTATAGTTTTTATATTTGTGATGGGTAACTTTTACTATGGTTTAGCATTTATTCCCATCAACTCGATCACAGGAATGGTTGAGACTTGTAAGTCACTAGGCAGTAGTTCTCAACGGACTTTTGCGCCTCCAATGACAATTTAATTTTTCTTAAAATTTTACAAAATACTAACATCAATATTTTTTATAAGTTTGAAATCAGTTCCTTAATTTTTTCTTGAGAAATTTGAGTTCAAAATAAAATCTAACTTATTTATATTTGTTTTCTTTAACAAAACAATCAACTAAAAACTTACACCAGAAGTCAAAAAATTTGTCAAAAGATTAAGATTATAACGATTGTTTTGTTTTTTAAGTGTGACTTTCAAACTGAGTTGGTCTTTTTGACAGCTGTCACTTCATTTATGCCAAGTTGGCAACTTGATAATAAAGAGACCTACCTTCAAACAAGGTTTGAAAAACTCTAACATTTCTTAATAAAAGAATGGTTCGGTTGACTTAATCGCTCGTAAGGGTCGGTAATTCGAGTAACCATGGTTTCGCAACCACGTTTAATAATACCTATCCTCAGAGATGCTTGAAGAATATATTTGTGTTGTGGAGCGGAGTATCAAAAAGAACCCGAGTCCTCTGAGTCTGTCTACCATCGTGCCCAAGAATTGGAGCTATGTCCATTACTTTATGCAAGATTTTGAAGAAATATCTCGGTTCGCAGAATTACAAAATCTAACTTGTACAAGAATTGGGTTTCTTAGCCAAAATATATTATAACTGAACTCTAAATATCCTAAATTTTATAAGAATACAAAATATGAATAGAACTGTTTGACATATCGTAATAAATTATATTTTTATATACTTTAACAAACACTCTTTCTTACAAGGAAGTTATATATTATGCAGGCTTAACACTTTTTGATAACTTATTTCTTCAACTTAAACGTCTTTTTATGATAATGTGGAGAATAAATGCATAAATATTTACCCATTCCTTATATATTCTTAAACATCTTTCACATATTTCTACCCTAAAACAAAAACAAAACAAAATTAACATAAACACTTCTATGCTATAAAATAATATTAACTTTACCCATGCTATATCGCATCCATCTTTTGTCTTGTCAAACTTATCTATATAATATATATTATATTATTCTAAAATAGATTACCGTCAAGTAAAAATAAAGTTCTGATTTTTGAACGAACATAGCCTATGTTTATTAAGATCACGCTGCATGAACAAAACAACGTATTTATACACCTTCCCTTCAAAATAAGAGAAAAAGTACTTTATTTTTGTTTCTTCAATGTTCTATAGGATTACTGTCAGGAGTGTCAAGATTGATTGAATTCCTAAATTGAACATTTCCTTCCAGTTTATACCTGCTAGTATACCCTACTTGTCTAGAATGAAAGTATATTATGTACATGAAGGTATTTTCTCCTTAACACACACATACATACATAGGTACTCTTCATCAGGGAAATAAATTTAAATACTGTACGTTTTTACTTCACTCCCCCAAATAAAAATCAAAGAACTCATAAGCTTTTGTTACATTGTACCAAACGACTTATGGCAATGCTCTTATAAATTGTTGGTAGAACATTCTAAGAATTCCAAAGAAAGAAAACATACCCTTCTCAATAATATTCAAAATTCCAGCTTCAGAATTTATGACATGTTTTGAAACTAATCGTAAAACTTTGATAGTCTTGCGATGCCTTAAAGTAGAGATTTTATGGATATGGTATGGCTGCTATAATATTATCGTATTATAGAAGAATATTATTGCAAAAAAGGATCTATAACTTACGACAATATGACGATCGTATAATATAGCATTTATACAGATGTTGAAAAGCACTTTCGTATGCATTTTACATTTGTATAAAAGTATAAATTCCTAACTTCTCTCCTTAAATTCTCAATGAAGGGATTTTTAATAAATTTTAAATCGCAACAACATATTTTTTTCCAAGTAAATCCATACATCTGGCATTAATAAAAAGGTGGTGAAGAATAAGAAGAAGGACACACAAGCTGAGAATAAATCTATAATTCACTTGTTGTAAAATTTCATTCTTTTCTTGTTTACATTGGAATTCTCATACAGGGTGCATTCTTTTTTATTTTTTAAACTCAAATATAAAGTATTTAGTCTGGCGTTGTCCGGGTGGAACATTAAACCCTTCCTGTTGGCCAATTCTGGACGCTTCTGGTCGATCGCCTGCCCCAAGTGGTCTAGTTGTTCGATGTAGATGGTAAAATAAGCGTCTAGCCATATGGGAGCATCTCATAGTGAATGATTAGCTTCCAATCCCACCAAACACACAGCAAAACCTTCCTACCGTCAATTGCGGCTTGCCCACTGTTTAAAACGATTTTCCAGCTTTCGACCAAGACCGTTTTCACATTATACTGTCGTATTTGATCTATTTTCCGCTTCAAAAATGGATCAAGTTCGTTTCGTTTATGGATGCATATTGCAGGAGTTGATTTGGCGCAGAAGGTTTTTTTGCGTCAAATCATGCGGCGTGGTGCCCAAATAATTAAAATGGTTTGGTGACCAACTCCCATCTCCCGGTAGATGTCACGAGATGCCACATGCCACACGAATAAAATCCTAAAATTTGAAAACATGCATTTCGTCACGTACGCCACTAAGCTTATCGCTCCGTCCGACTGCCGTATACTGTAGTGGCAGTAGACGGTTGCTACACGGTGGCGGCGGCGGCGTGGTGCTGGCATTTTGCCGTGACCGTATAGTATGTAAACGTTTATTTTCTTTTTCTTCGCGCCTCTAACAAAATGTCACCCTCCGGTTTTTCGCCGTGCGGTCAAAACAGTGTAGTGTGAAACGAACCTTACTCAATGTTTTTCATGATTTAAACGGTATTCGTTGTCACCGCTCTTCCGCTGGCTGGCTTTTCCATACTGTCGTTTTCACCAGCTTTGAATGGATTGGTCTTTAACGAAGGATAACATTTAAAAAAAACTTGAATTTCAGCGTTAGTAAACTCCATGTTTATACTTCTATAACTGTTGAACGCAATATCCAAACTAATTATGAATAGCGTCGTTTTGTAGCTTATGTCAAGACCTTTCAAAATATAGCATAGTGTTGCCAGTTACGAACTCTGTAGCGCTTTCGACATAGCCTCGAGAAAATCAAAGGACAAAAAGGCGGAAGGGAGATATTTTCCAACCTTTTATTAAAATCGAAATCTCCACACTTTTTTTCGGTTGAAGTTGGCTATATTGTTGAAGATCTGTAAAATTAGCTGTCAGTTATTAAGTTTGTTGCCTAAAAATAATGTTTTACCTAAATTGGACCTCACATCTTATGGTCGCCAATCAACAAACAAAGTAGACTGTTCATAGTTTTTGTTAGAAATCGTCTATTTTGCGTGCTTTTCAGAAACTTACGTTTTACAGACCAAAGCTTTAGGTTATTTTACACCCCAAATGGATTTGTACCATCAAGCGATTGTAGAAAATAGACTTGGTCCTTTGCAAATTTCTGTGTTAAAAAATTTCAATAACACTTAAAACAGAATACTTGGATTTAATTAGACGGAAACGTCGAATTAAAAACCTTGTACTTTTTTTTAGCTGATACAAAATACGTCAGTGAAACCGAAAAACATTCCACTTCTATATTTTAAGTGCTAAGTAGTACCCGCGGCATAATGGTTAGACCGTAGAACTGTCATGCTAAAGGTCTTGGATTCAATCCCTGCCTGTGCCACCTTAAAGTATTTTGTCAAGGTTACGAGAAATTGACAAATCCTATAAGAGTAATTGCTGTCATATAAAGCTATTTCTAAAATTAGCTGTTTGAATTCGTCTTAAAACTGTAGATGCCCTCCATCTCTGACAACATTATTCACACACAGGATTGGTTGAGAGTTGTAAGTCAGTAGGTTCTAGCACATTGAGGGGTATTGCGCTACTTAATTTATTTATTCTATGCTAATATTAATGTACAAATCTATCACATTTGGTCTTTTGTTTTACAGTCAAATACTTTTGGTTGTTTGAAAATAAAATATAATTGGGCTTGTGTTACATAATCGTGTTGAATTTATTTATTCGAAAAAATGGAATGCAGCCTAAAAACCAGAACATCCGTGGCGTTTTATACGGTGATTTCGATGTTCATGGACTTATTTCTCTTAAAAAAAGGGCAGTAACCTTCGAAGGCGCTAAATTGGAGGAATAGCTTGATGGGCAATAGGCTTGCAATCCTTAGATGAAATCAAAGAATTCAATCTTTGATTTGAACTCAATGAATGATTGCTTTCTCTCAGAAGAATGCAATTTACGCAGAGTCAATATCTAGTCTTCAACCAGCATGTGATAAGTTGAGATATACCTTAAAATATTCAAGTATAACGTCATAGTCCTTTTCCTTAAACGCTGGCTTCATCTGTACGTTTAAAGTCTGTGGAATCACATATATCACTGATAAGAATGCGAAGGCTTTTGCCGTCTTAACACGGTAATATACAACGGATGTTAACCTTACGGACGAAACTGTCGAATCATAGCCTACCTACTGTTTCTTAAACATCTGCGCCGTAAGATAGTTGCTCCTTATTTAATCTACCAGAAAAATGGGAAAAAATTGTTACTAACTATTGTGTTGAATATTCAATATACAAAAAATAGTGACATAAGTTGCAAATTAGATATAAAAAGACAATAATTGCATTTAATTCAATAAAAAAAAAAAAAATGTATTGTTTCTCCGACAATTTCCCAGAATTTTAGGTTCATATTATTTGAATAGATTATAAAGTGTTCAACGTGGCGTATGCGCAATTTTTTTTTTTTAATTCGATTTTCCTTTTGAACTGTATAACATGATACAGCTCATTAATTTTTTTAAATAAAGATAAAAACACCCTGTCGATCAATATGCGACATAACCTCTGTTTACAAAAATGTCTCTAATCGACAATTTACGTAAATCCTTTTTAGCTATCACAATAACACTTACGCCCGTGTTTATACAAAGTTAGAATACTCAGCCATGAGTTAACGAAAAAAAAAAACAATTTAAGCATACGTATACATAAATATATAGATATGTACACATTTTTGGGCTAAAAATTAAAGGGGAAAGGGTTTGGTTTCCCTACATAGCCATTTCATTGCAGACAAAAGGCACACACAATGTGAATAAGGAATTTCTTATGAAACTTAAAAATGTAATTACGAGTTATGAAAATGGTTAACGTATATTTTAATATGCATTGCGTTGCGTAACTATCCTGTAGGGAATAAAATATGTTCCTGGGAGTATACGATTGGCCCTGGTTTTTGAAGTTGGAAAGATAAAAAAATATATAAATTCGTTTAAATTGTAATTTGGCAGTATCCGTAACATCCACTCTCATCCTTTTACCCTGATGCTCAACAGAACATTCAAAAAGAGGATATATATTTTCTTCTGATACATAATTCAAGTTAAGAATCTCCTTGATAATAGTGCTAGATCGGCTTGTGGTGCCAAATGGACATAATATACAAAAAAGAGTCTTACACAGAGATTACACAATGTTAAACTATAATATAAAACAACAAAAACAAAACGAGGCTATATAAAAATAATTAATTCTGTACTTAGAGAAAAATAAATGTCTTTATTACACAGCGGCAATAAAAATAAACTTTTGTCTCTTTTTAAATATCTAAATAAGACTTTAAGAGCACTTAAGGCATTAAGACACTGTTTTAGGAAGAAACATTGCACATAATCATAAAAATGAAGCTCTCACTAATACTCTTATTGCTCATATCACAACACATGCTCTTTTATTTTATTATACAATTTTTTCCTTTTTTTTTGTCCTGTGAATATAAACAACTGTAGCTTTGGGAGGGATTTCGCACAAAATGTATCTTCTTTTTATTTAGTAATCTTGCCTCTTAAGTAGGTAGATCATTAATTAAACTTTGTGCACACATTACATCTGCTTGAATTCTACTTTTGTGCGATATAATCCCAAAGGAAGCTAATGCCACGCCACCTCCACCGATAAATTGAAGGCATTTTTATATAAAGCTTTATGTTTGTCTACATACATAAGATTATCTTATTTATTTTAAGGACACATATTTTTTCAACTGTAACGCGGTTTTATTCATAAATTATGTTAATATCATGTGATTAACAATCTTCTTGGATTATTGTTTTTTTTTGTTGGCTTTGTTTTTTAGTGTCACGTCCAAACCATTTTGAAACATTAAAACGACATTTTTAAAATTGCCGTAATTTAAGGGAATTTATTATTTTCCTTAGTATATCTGTGGTCATTTTGTACATAATAAAAACAATCATAAACAACTTTAATTATTGTAGATGGTGGTTTTTTGTTTCCTGTACTAATTTTGTCGCTGTCAAGCACATAATAAAACGATAAATGTGGATATTAGGTTATTCAATCTTTAATTTACATAAAATACAAATCTAAAATAAAAATAAAGTAACAAATATTAACTTGTGTATTTTGCTTGTTCCTATGTAATTGAAGAAAAAATATTACACAAATCTGGAGACTTTTTGATTTACCTCCCCAAAGTCAAGTATGCAGTGTTGAATTATCTTATATAAGAAATAAGTTATTTAACTGATTGGATTAAGAAAACCGGGCTTGTTTAAAATTTTAGTTTGTGGTATTTTTTTTAGCAAATTTAGTTTTTATTTATCAAATATCAAAAGATGACTGTTTTGAAAGTCATAGCTGCACATTGCCCTGCAACTGCAACGTTATTAATTTATAAATACTTGCAAATTCTAATCTTTGAGCAGACTTTGTGATCCTTCTGGTTTTGATAGTGCGAAAGCCCATTGAGAAATAGGACATATTGATCTTACCATTCCTGTGTGCTAGTAATATTGTCATGAATGGAGGGGAAACAAACAAACAAAAGCACTCTTCGACTATATGATATAAGTAGATTTCTCCCCTCAGTATAGTCTAATTTTCAGCTTGTCTATGTATAAACAGATCGCTTTGCACGAACCTATCCATGGCACTATAGACCCAAGTATACCTAATATCTCTTTAACACTGGCCACTCCGTAATTCTTACTTTTTTTATAATAAGCGGACACTAAAAGGGATAATACTACCCTTATTATGTGGACACAGTGCGAGCACTAGAAAAGGGAGAGAGAGGTTTAAAGGAGATGTCAGTGCGCATTGATTTTGAAATCCTGAATATTGCTATGGCTGGGAAAGACAGGGTGTTTCAAGGCATTCCACATTCGCGTAGTACGACTAAAGAACGAATCTCTGTACTTGACAGTACGACCGAAATTGGACTTGAGGGTATATAAATGAGCATTCCTAGAAGCGCGAATATTACGGTTGAATTGTTTAATTGGAGGAATGAAACTGGTGATCGTTCCACAAAACGTGGTTGGTGATACACATGCCGAGAATATCGAGATGTTCAGTCTCCTCGATGTGAGTGCCATCTATGGATAGTGGCAAGGGGGGTATATCTCGATTTAACGATACAAGACAGCATTAAGTTTTCGAAGCATTAAATACCACTCGATTTTTTATTCCCCATTGTACATTGCTCTTTAGGTCGGAATTTAATGATCTTATCTTATTTTGTTGTTAAAGTTTCACATCTGAAGAAAAGAAAAGTTAATTTGAAAACGAATATGAAAAGCTAAGAGTACTATCGTCAGCAAAAACAACAATCTTTCTCATTAAAAAAATGCGAAAGAGTGTTGGAGATAGAACAGAACCCTGGGGCACAACAGAATTTATTTTGTGGTTTTTAGACTTGAATCCATCCAATACAACTTGTACTGGATGATTAGAAAGATAATTACTAATACAATGAAATAGGGATTAATAGAAACCGAAAGCCCGCATTTTCGATAAGAGAGCCTGATGCCAAACCCTATCAAATACTTTTGAAATATCTAGTGCAATAATCTTCATTTCTCCAAAGTGATGTAAAGATTTGCTCGACTGTTCGGTAAGATAAACCATGAGATCACCAGTGGACCTTTTGCTATAAAAGCCGTACTGTCGGTAATTAAGAAGATTTCGATCTTCGAGATATTTCGTCAGCTGATAATTAATCAGCGTTTCAATGAACTTGGAAGAAGGGCCGTAAGTACAATAGGTCGACAAAAAGAGGGTGAGGAAGATTCGCCTTTTTTGGGAATAGGCTGGGCCAACGCAGTTTCCCATCAGCTCGGAACGAGACCTGAGGAGTAGGAAAGATTTAAAAGCTCACGCAGTTTTTTTCCAGCGTTGGAAAATAGTTCTTCAGAATAATAGCGAGGATACCATCCGGACCAGCAGTTTTATGTATGTTTAGATCTTTAAGGGGTCTCACCACAGTACGAGTGCGAAAAAAAAATTGCATTCATAGAATCACTAACTCGCTGAAGTACTGGGGCGGAGTCATAACACTCACCGGCAGCATACAATTGGAAGTGAACTGCCTATCAAAGAGATTAGCTATCTGGAAAGAGGTAACAAATGTAGGAAGAGGAAAAATTCCTCATATTTTTCCTAACTGACCACAAATGTTTACTGCCTTTGTGACATTGCAGTATTTTTGCCGTAATATTTATTTATGAACAAATTTGGTCCGTCAAATATGGGCGTTGCAGGCCTTTATGGCTTGCTTGAACTTATTCCGTTTTTCCTCAGTTGGATTATCTTTAAAACTTACGTTCTTGACCCTTATAAACTCTTTACAGCTCACATTCAACCATGCGTTTTCCTTAGGCCTAATGTTTTTAATCGTGTTCGGAATAAGAGTTCTCATTCACTATCAAGGAAGCATAGTGACCAGTTAAAGATCCTAAAATAATTATTGAGACCGTCCCAGTTGGCTTTCTCGTATTGCCAAACGATTCTCTTAGGAGCTCTTTCTTTAATTGGAGAGTTTTGACACGATAAATTTGCTTATATGACACAATTGTCAGATGTGCCTGGAGGAGATAGAGCGCTAATAGTGAACTTACCAGGGTCAGGGGTAAGAAACAAGTTAAGAGTGTTTTCTGCTCGACCTATCACGCCTGATATTCGAGTGGGCTCGTTGACCAGCTAAGTAAGGTTTTTTAACTCAGCCAAAATCTCAGCGCACACTTCTTCTGGTGTTGTCTGGCCGGAATTTTGAAGGCATGAAGAGTTGTGTACATTGAAATCACCCGTGATAACGATTTTAGTCCGAGAATAGGACGATACAATTCTATTAATGGAATTAGACAAAGCATCAAATTCACGAGAAGTTGACTCTCTGTCTAGATTGGGGCTTCGATTAAGGAAGCAATAGTCAATGATTTGCTTATTTATGGAAAATTTAAACCAAATGAAATTAAAAAAGAATTGGTGTGAAGACCGTATTGAGGTAAGAGCTGATAAGCAACATAACTTAAAATGTATATGACGAGACCATGGTGGAAATAGAATAATGACACAGGGTATAACTTACACTTGAATAAAGAATTCAGTGGGATCGGTATCCTCACCTACTTGGGTTTCACTAAGTGCCAATATAGCTGGCCTGTTTAAAGCAATATAGGAGTACACAGAAAGTCACTTCGCTCTAAGTCCACTACAATAATCTACCCTGAAATTTCGAGCCATTGCAAATAAAAGAATAGCGAAAACGAAAATAGACAAAGAATATAAACGAAAAACATTACTATCAATTTAGAATCAATTCCAAAGCACGCATGTTACACTATCCCCCAACTGCAATTCGATAGGAACTTTTAGATTTCTATAACTTTCAAAATAGGGAACCCGAACTAGTCAAAAATAAAAGACGGAGTTTGTAGAGTTGTGTACTCTGAGCGACTGAAATTATGTCTCTCATGCCACCTTCAAGATCATTTTATCGTGTTACAAGCATAATTTAAGCTCGATAATGGGTTCTATCTAATGGAAAAACAAGCAACGCGTCTAGACGTATTGTCAAATGACTTTTACAGAAGCTGTATTGGTGAGGGAGAGGAGGAAACAGTTGTTCACCTTCTCAGTACATGCCCTGTCCCAGCTCAAAAACGCAAGAATTACCTCAGCTTTTCATATATTTTTAAGGGGCTCAAACTGGTTAGAAGAAAGCTTCAAAATGTATGTGGTATCACGATGGACCATTAAACTGGTCTTAGTGTGTCCTACTCCATGTCGGACAACCACTTCAACCTAACCTTACCTTATCTCTATCTCAGTATCGTATAGCCTACAAAAGTTTTCAATTACGCAAACATTTGAATTTTCTTTGTTGTACGTTAGTCTGGAGGATTCAAGTTTTTTGTTATATTGTTTGGAATTTTACAACAAATTTACATAAAATTGAAGCCGAACAACCTTCTACTAACCAGAATTTTTGGTAAATGGGCTCTTAAAAAGTCGGTTAAAAATAAATTTTTTATCATTTTAATGGATAAGTAAACAAGAAAAGACTACTGTATTGGGAATGAAGAACAAGCAGAAGCATTACAAAACCTACCAATGCATCCAGAGAAAGTCACTATTTAACGCGGATTATGTGCTGGCGGAATTATTGAGATACATTTCTTCAAAGATGACGCAAATCGCGATACCATGAGATAATAACAAACTTATTTTGAGAGAGCTTAACTGCATATTTGGTCTCAGAAAAACGATGAAGAATGCCATATAGTACGCGTAGTAATGAACTTATTGATAGATGATTTTGGTGACAAGTTTCTTAGTCCGCTAGATCATAAGATTTGACACCTCTAAATTAGTCAATAGCGACGAGTCCACTTCAATTGACGCACTGGAAGCCAACATGAAATCCTTTTTTCATAAAATACCGGCCAAAACATAAGAAATAGTATACCAACATTCAACTAAGTTGATCGATTATTTAGGGCTCAGCCACCGTGGCAAATTTTTGGATAAAAATAGAGGCTGGGATGCGACCCACACTGATAACTTCCAATCCCGTCTGTCGCTTTGTTCTCCCAGAAAGTTTGTAGGTTTTCAAGTTTTGTTAAAAATCAGTTCAATTATTCTAAAAAAATTAAAAATAACTAACAATATTTTGGATATTATGAAATAGTTTGATATCCAAATCTATTTTGGTTAACAAGATTTTTATTGGAAAACCAATTTTTTCCAATTTTAGTAGCATTTCTTAAAAGTTTTTATTTCTAATATAAACAAATACAAATAGGATAAATAAAATTAATTTAAAGTCAATGTTTTTTTTAACAAAAATTAAAATTTTACCAATTTTACGTACTATTTTTTTATGGATTTTGTTTTTTTTTACTAAAAAACAGACTGTTGGATTTTTATAAAAAAAAAATTACTCGATATCGAAAACAATATTTTCTGTGAAAAAAAAAAGTTTGAAGACAATATTTTAATTTAAAAAAAAAAGCTGTCAATTAAATTTTTTTCAAAATTTGTATGAATGTTGAATATAATATTTCTTATAAGCTAAAATTAGTTTTAAGCCATAAACTCAATATTTTTGAAGAGATATGTGAATCGAAATACATTTTTACCAACTTTTGTTAATTTTTAAAAAAAAAAACAGTCATTTCGATTTTTCTCAAATTTTTACTGAATGTTGACAACAATATTTTTTAAAAGATTAAAATAGTAACAGCCAATATTTAAAGTTTGGAGAAGATATTTGAGTCGAAATTCAATTTTTATTAAATTTTGGTAATTTTTTTTTAGGTTTTTAAACTGCTACGGAAAAAAAACCACCCACGCATTTTCTTGAGAGCCCTTTCTCCATTATTACTCGTATGTGTATGGGCGATGAAAAACGTCGTGAATGTACGGACGTACAGACGTACGAACGTAAAAAAAAATCGTTTATTTCTGCTTTAGGGACCTTCAAACGACCAGAAAAACTATGTCGGAACTTCAAAATGTCAATATTTTCTACAAAACCAACCTACTCCCATATTTTAATCGTTTTGCAAAATTGACTTTATTTATAAGTTCTTTTTAAAAACTATCCAAGGGTTTTATAATAATTAACTTCATGAACGAACAATTACCCTACTTAATTCTTGTACGACTCTCATCGATTTGAGCGCTTTTTAAGGAAATTTATTATCTGAATGGCAGAACGTTATCAACCAACTGCATTTTTATAATTAGGACAACGTTAAGTTTCATATATTAAGAAAAATAGATACGTACATGAAATACAGATTCAACAACCAACAAAAAACAAAAAGCAATTTGCTATAAATATTATTACAATAGAGAAACATTTAAAACCTTAGTTCAATTTAAAATTAATTAAGTCAGCTCAGGTCGAAACCATCTCCAAAAACCAATTGCCCCATCAAATGGCAAAGGACAAATAGTAAGGATTAGCCATTGAAACCATTATAAAGGTCTTTCAATTATTCAGAGTAATTCTTCCCCAAAATCAACTCACTAGAATTATTAAACACTTTCTCAACTAAATTGACAAATGCAATGGCTTTGAGCTAATACTCTCTAAATATTTGCCACTCAACAGTCTGCAAACAAAATCCTCAACAAACAACAAGGATAAACAAATCTCAATCTCAAATACCGTATATACCGTACACAGGATAGGAAGGTACGAAAACGAATAGAGTAGAGTATCCCCTCGTTTATTGAAACTGGAACAGGAACTGGAACAGAAACATCCTGAAATCTAATTAATATGCTCTCTGAGCGAATGTACCTAAATAGCATTGAGCTTTTTGGTTCAACAACTAAACAACCAACAACAGTTATACGACAACGGTATATGAGTATTATTTTTGTTGGTTTTGTTTATTTGGGACTTAAAACTCTACAAAGACAAGATTAATAAGAAAACAACTTAAAAACAAAAGTAAAAATAACGCAAGAAAGCAAAAAGAACGAACGAAAAGCATACCAACTAAACTGAAAACTGAAAACTGAAACTGCCCTTGGGATGATAATATAATAGAATTTTGGCATTCTGTTTCATTTGCCATTTCAATGAGGAGAATCTGTTTGTTCATTTGTCCCTATACATCCCGAAATTCACAAGAGGATGATGCTATTCTTAATATTCATGGATTGTTAGCTTTGTTATTCTTGAGGGCGTTTTGTGTTCTAAATTCCATTTGGGGGCCTATAGTAATATGGAAAAACACTTTACCGCTCCCAACTTAAAAATTTACATTTGAAACTCTCTTTTTTTTTAAGTAATAGTCCAAAAACAAAAAACTGGAACACAAAAATTAAAAGAAAAAAAAATTAGGCAATTTTCCTTTATTCCTTTTTTCCTGATTTCATTTGTTTTATTCTTTATTTTTTTATTCTTTCCCGACTTTATTCTTCATTGGTTTGCTGGAATTGCTTTTTATTTCGTCCTTTTTGTTTTTCAAAAAAATATTATATTTTAGCCAGGTTCTCTTCTCATTTGAGATACAAATTTAAATTTACATATTAATGCCAGGATTCAGAATTTTAAGTGTTTAGTCACCTGAAAAGATGCAAAGTTGATTTTCATGGGTCAATTGACATCAAATTGTTAAGCAACAGCACGAGCAAACGGAAAAAGGACTAAAAACAGGACAGGAAATTAATGATTCCAAAGCGTCGTCCGCACCCTTTTTCATTTATTTGCATAGCAAAATATTTATTTTTTAGGAGTGTCAGGAAATTTTATCTAACTCATTTTGACATTTTTATTTGTAATTTTGTATTTGGGTTTCTTAAAGGGTTTGTCGTGATTTTTGTTTTGTTTTTAATAAAAGAAGGAAGGGAAAAGAAATTTACAGCATTTTTGAATGTTATTGATCCAAATGAAAAAGTATTAAAATCTAATCAGAATAAGAAGTATCGAAAAACGTAACGAAACAATAAAAGCAATAAAAATGTCATTCGTACTGAGTTATGTCAAAATCGAGTTACCATCCCTCCTTACAGGGCAGTAACCCCCCTCCACAAAGTCATTTAATTATTTTCATATTCTTACAGTAGTTTCTCTCTTTCGATGAATCTAATGCGAAAACAACACAATATTTTATTTATAGATGTAATTTTTTTATATGAAAACTTTTCCTTCTCATAAAACCAGAAATATATCTAATACCTTTTTATATACAAATGTATATGTATACACATTCGCATAAGAATATTATTTTACTTTATCATATATAATATTTTCTAATAACATTTCTGAAATATATAATTTTGTTTTTGCAATATCACATGACAGTTCTTGGGATTTATTACTCAAGTTTCTTGAATGAGGAGGGCAAATTTTAAGTGCCCAAAAGCTTCATCTTTCATATCTTCTAAATGGATTTATTTAAGTGGAATTCAGAGTCCTTTCAACACATTCACATTATAGGTGGGTAGGAGTACCTTACCTACCCTATCTTTATTCTATATACCCAAGTTAAATGTGGGACACGCTTTGTGCTTTTATTTCTTTTTTTTTAAGTATCGCAAGTACCTTAACAGTTCGAAGAGTTGGTATATACGAGTGTATATGTATGTAGATAGAAAAGACATAGGTACAGTTATACCTAAAGCAATAAATTGTCAGACAGTTATTTTTTAATAAGGGTTTATCAAGAAATGAAGGGTACCAATGTTTTCGTAATGTGTTTCGTAATAATTTATTTTGATAAATGTAAATGTCACAAAAGATGGTATTTCTAAAATATTTATCAAGGTGATAGGTACACATTATGTTGGGGTAAATAATGTGTAAGGACATTTCAGAAAAATGTAATGGTGTCTGATGTACAAAACTCACTCGGGAAGACTGATATATAGATTGACGAAATTTGTTGTGTTATATTTTGTGTTTATTTTGAGCATAACTGTCATGAGAAATAGCAATGAAAGGAGAAAAATAGATACATTTCATGACACAATAGCCTGTGGAAATCTAAGGCCTAGAGAATCTTTCTGCAAATGTTTTTGTGTACTTTATGACAACAATAGAGGGGACCTTTGATTGTAGTCTGAAAAATTATATGGCAGGTTATATTCATAGAGCATCAAGCTTTTGATTTCTAATGGAAATAATCAGATTAAAGTTTTTTTTTTGAAGAGCTGTATCATTTTAAAAATGGTTTTTTGGAAGATTAATTCAAATGATTAAAATTAACTTTTCGTATTATTAACTTAACATATTTAGTTTTTGTAATCAGTCTGTTTTGTCAAATTTTGAATGTTGACATTTCTCAAGTGATTTTGTTGTCAAGAACAAGTAAAATTATCGACTTCAAATTAGGTTTGCTTAAAAAATACGAGTAGTTATATGAAGATGAGCCAAACAGATTTTTTTAAATATTGAAGATTAAGGTTGACCTTTAATATTTCAAAAAGCAATTATGTTCATTATGGACTTCAAATAAATCTAATCTTTCACATAATACCGTCACAAAAAATAAATATGAATTTAAAAAAAGCATTGAACGATTTTCTTCATCAATACAAAACTAGAAATAAAAAATGTCAACATGAAGATTTAATGACAAAAAAATCAAATAACATTTATAAAAAAAAACAATTGCCAGTTTTGTACAAAAAATAAAAACAGGAACATTCATTTTAGCTTCAAATATCTTGAAAACAAATATGTAATAAATATATATTTCGTACAAAATGTCATTAATAAATATTTGTTTTTTCTATTTTTAAAATCCAACAAAAACCTACACCTTAGTTTATTTAACTTCTGGATTATGTTGCCAAAAAACAACTCAACCGTCATTTTCGATTGTTTATTTTTTGAAGTAAGGCATAACCTAGTCTTGCAATCGCAAAGAATTTCGAACTTGAGATTATTATAAAACATGACAAAACAGTAGTCAAAATAAGTGAATCCCCCAATCCCTTCCGTTTGTCAACGCCCCTACAGTCCAAACTATTATATCGATTAAGTTTAAACTTAGAAACTAAGGTTTCTCTCAACCATTCCTGTGTGCGATCACTATTGTCAGGGATGGAGGGGACCTACAGTTTTAGGACGAATCCCAACGGCTAATTTGAGAAACACGTATTAAAAAGTTCTAATTAACTACGTACTAAAGGGTGTCCCAAAATTAACGCAAGATTTGAATTACATAGAAAACGCCGTTTTTAGTCTTTTGATAGTTATATTTTTATTGACTCGTAAAGTACATAGGATAGGGTTATGTATGAAATAACACATCGGACAAATGGCCTCCACGGCTTTGCATGTACATGCGCACTCTTTTGTTGAAATTTTCCATGACCATTCTGCATAAATGTGGCTGAATTTCGTTGATGCATCGTTGAATAGTCTCCTTTAATGCACGGGTGGTTGCGGGCTTGTTGACATAGACTTGTGATTTCAAATAACCCCATAAAAAGAAGTCTAATGGTGTTAAATCACACAATCTAGGAATCCAATTTTGATCACCAAAACGAGAGAGTACACGACCTGGAAATGTCTCATGCAGTAATTGAATTGTTTCACTGGCTGTATGACATGTGGCACCGTCTTGTTGAAACCACATATTGGGCACATTAATATCATCCAATTTTGGCAGAAAGAACTGTGTAATCATGTCGCGATATCGAGCACCAGTAACAGTCACTGCTTGACCAGCATCATTTTCAAAAAAATATGGCCCAATTATGGCTCCAGCCCAAAATCCACACCATAAGTCACACGTTGTGGATGCATTTGTTTTTCGAAAATCACATGTGGGTTCTCCGAACCCCAAATGCGGCAATTGTGGCGATTGACAAAACCATCAAGATGAAAATGTGCTTCATCGCTTAGGATGATTTTGCTCGAAAAATCAGGGTCCATTTGTTGATGTTCAATAATCCATTCAATAACTCTCTTCTCTGTCCATGGTCATATTTCTGTGTCCATGGACACAGATCTTTGGTGAGTATCCTGGATTGTCAGCAAAACTCTCATGCACTGCTTCGGCATTCACATTTGAACGGCTTGTTTTTGGACGACCAGTGTGTTTGGCGTCTCCAACGGATCCAGTCTCCATGAATTTTTCAATTAATCACAGTTGACGAAGTTAAAACACTATTCCGACCATATTTTGTATGAAATTTTCGAACTGCAGCCGCCAAGCTTTCACTATTTTTATATTCTTTAATAATGAAAACACGTTGTTCTATCGTGTAACGCTATATTTTTAATAACACTATACTGTTAGCTGTCAAATTGCTTTTTTTTTTTAGGGTTGCCAACACTTCACTGCACAAATGGCGGAAAATTCAAATCTGTACAAATATTTTTAAATTTAAAATAAAATATTTTATATTTAAAAAAAAAACATCTATATTTGTTGTTTGAAAAATGTTGTGTTTGAAAAATCAAATGGCTTCTAGAAGTTTTTTTCGTCGACCATAGCTCAAGATTAATTAGAGATATTGGTTTAAAATAAATTTTGTTATACATATAGAAATGCAAAAATATTCACAAAGGGATCTCAACAAAATTGAGTGTGTGGTTATTAACAATACCAATTTAAAAAAGGTGCAAATTTTGGTTAACCCAAAATATCGCACGAACCAATAACGCTAGCGGCTTCAACTAAATTTTATATTATGAATTGTATCGAGATATTAAGCAAGTATGTACATATGTGTTTCAAAAAAAATAAAATACATTTTTTGTTTATAAAGAATCTGGAAAAAGGTTTTTTTTTATTAAAAATAAAAACCTAAACGAAACATTACTAAAGGTTGGTAAAAATTGATTTTCGACTCAAATATCTTTTTTTAAACATTTGAGTTAATGGCTTCAAACTAATCTTGTCTCACAGAAAATATATATAAATAATAGTACGCAAAATTGTGAACATTTGATGTTCGGTTCTCGCTATCTCGAGAACAATAGAAGATATTAATTTCAAATTGATTTTATTTATCCCTTTTGTATTTGTTTATATGTAAAAAAATACAAACTTTTAAGAAACGGTACTAAAATTGGTAAAAATCTGTTTTCGACTAAGAATCTCGTAAACGAAAAGAGATTTTGAAATCAAATTATTTCCTCGTATGCAAAATATTGTTGGTAATTTTAAAATATTTTTAAATAATTTAACTAATCACTTTTTTTTTAACAAAACCCAACATATTTTGAAGCAAGTCAAATCGAAAGCCGTGATGGTAACTTCCCATTGTATTTTTTATATTCGCTTCATTATGAAATGGCAAACAAACTGAGCATAACAAAGTATTGCCAAATTACGATTTTGTCTTCAGTCAGCAATAACAAGGCAAATTTTGTTGAAATTAATAATTTAATATCAGATGCTACAATACTGTACTTAAACTAAGCCCAAAAACAATTTTCAGTTGAAAATTCAGCGTTATTTAAAAAAATTGCTATAATTGGCTTTCATGCTGTTTCGTTAATTTTTGTGATTTATACAGGGTGTCCCATAAGTAATGGATAACTCTGAAATGCTGCATAGTAGACTTTATGTCCGTCCTGAAAACTGATAAAAAAAGTTCTATCCCAACCACATGAAAAGTTATATGCATTTTTTTGTTCAGTGCATTATTTATTTTCTTACTTTACATTTTTGAATACCACGACTACAAGTGAATGAGTTCCATCATTTTTTTTGCAGGAATATTTTGCATTACTTGTGCCAACACATAAGTAGAAGAAAATTATTATAACTGTTGGACTTCTTAGAGAAAAAAATTGTTTAACATTGAATTTCAACGCAAAATGTGAAAACAAATAATTTTTAAAAAAGTTAAATCATAGCTGGTATAAAAAAAAACGCATGAATACCTGAAAGGTCAATTTTTTTTAAAAAAGATGCGCGCTAAATGCAAATTTCAAAATGGTATTACTTATTATTATATCTAGATTTAATAGCAAGTTATTGGTAAAAATCTGCAATACTAGAGTAAATTTAGCAAAAACAAAAGTTTTCAAAATTAGCACAGTAAACGTGAAAATAATAGCAAGCATTGAACATAGCAGATTTTTGATTTATTGGCTGTTTCTACGATGTTGTTCTAATGATAAATCGAAGCTTATAACTTCTAGGGCCGAATGCATTATTGATAAAAATGTCTAAAAAGTGCAAAAAACGGTAACATTTTCGAGCTGGTTTTGTTGGGCTTTAACAAACCCATCAAATATTTTGTTGGTTGCTATTAGTTTATTTGTTATTTTATCTTAACAAAAAGTTTTTGAGCCAGCTTTTAATCACATGATCACTTAGTTAGAAAACAAAACCAAAAACAGATAATTTTTTAATTTTTTTTTATTTAAAGCAAATGCTCAAACTGTTTTCCATCCACTCTTATACAGGTTCTGCACCTCCGAATAAATTAACGTCTTAGTGAACGTGCAAGGTTTTGCTCAGAAATTTGTTATGCAGCTGCCTTCACACGATTTCTTAGCTCCTCTAAAGACCTAATCAGCTTGCTGTATACGATTTCCTTAATGCATCCCCAATAAAAAAAATCAAGTGGATTTAGGTCTGGTGAACGGGGTGGCCATACAATTGGTACCAGACGTCCTATCCATCTGCCTGGATATCTAGCATTTACTCGTAAATATGTCCACACAGGCACAGCATAGTGTGCTGGACAACCATCGTTTTGAAGCCAGTGGGATTCCTTTAGTTCTTGAGGCACTTCTTCCAGCAGGGCCAGTTAAAATCCCCGGCAACTCAAAGGGTCCAATTATTTTCCCATTGAGAATCCCAGTCCAATAGTTTATTTTGAATTGGTGTAGTGCCAAAAAATGGAGATTAGTGTAGCCATATATCTTTTAAATGTCGACTCATCGCTCCAAAGAATTTTGTAAAAAAACTGCGGATATTCTTTAATTTCCATTATCATTTGTCGACAAAAACTCATTCTTGTTTCAAAATCTTGCGGCTGGAGAGTTTGCACCCGTGTTAGGTGAAAGAGTTGATATTTATATTTACTAAGCACATTATGTGCAGTCGTCTTTCCGATTCCAGTCCATTGTGCTATTGCTCGGAATGATACTGTAGGATCTCGGTCAAGTTCCGCAAGCACTAAGTCTTCGGTATCTCTTCAAGGGGGTCGGTCGTCCCACGCCAGCACCACCAACACCACTAACAGGCAGCCTTCCTTCGGAGAAACAGCTATGGACTCTTATAAACACTCGATAATCCGGGTGACGTGCGTTAGGGTACCTTTCCCTATACAGAGTCGCAGCTCCGTTTGCGTTGCCTTTGCACTCTCCATAAATGAAATGCATGTTTGCATATTCTTGTGCAGAAAAAGTTTTGGCATCGAAAAAGTTAGACCGTTAATTTTTCTGAAAAATGAACAATAAAAACGATGTAAATAAGTGTTCGTCATCGTCTTAATCTAAATTTAAAAAACTTACGATTTTATGCGTTCTCACGCATAAAAGATCTCAGGATCTTACAATTTACTATTCAAAAAACCCAATTAAAATTGAAGAGGATAGAAAATACGAGCGGAAACCGATAATATGTTTTCTTAGTAATTCGTAGTAATTACTGTCCCGATTGAAGCAAATGTATCTTCTTAAGGATGCGAACAAATTTTGTTGAATTTTATTGATTTTTTATAACTCTCCATATTAAAATACTCTGTGTGGTATGGAACAGTGAGTTTCTTAAACTGGATTAGACGCGACCATTTATTTTGATTTGAGCCTCATCGCTGAAGATGAAAGAAAACTACAGTTACTTTTCAAATGCTCTAAACTCAATACACACAGATCGTGCAAATGAAGATCCTGAATCAACTGATTTTTGAACAGGTACAAGTCAAGACGTATTTCCAATTGTGAAATTGTCTTAAATTAAATTTTTCAGGAAGGTACTACTGAACGTATTTGACCGAAAGTCGTCTTATATTAGTTTTTCTTAAATTTTTTTTCTATAATACTTTCCTTTTGATGATATAAGACCAAGATTATTTAAAGATTTGTCTTTTTAACCTTTTAATAAACTGTAAAAAAAAATTCGTTGGTATTATTAATTTGCAACTATAAAGGTAAATATCAATCATTGCGCAATGGTTTCCTGAACCTGTTGTCAAAATAGTCCCTAAAATGTGTAGACAAATTTTATTATTAGTACTGTGTTATCTAACGCTTACCAATTTATCAGAAGAAGCATGAATGTATGGAAGACCCTTATTCTAACAAACTTTCCTAGTATTTTGACGACAATTTTCATAATGTTAAAATTTGTTTACACTTTATTTGCTATTTTTTGTAAACAACTTTAACCCAAAATCAACAAAAATCAAGTTAGGCTTAGGTTAGGTTGGAGTGGCTGTCCAGATGTCATTGACAAAAGGGTCCATTGTGATACCACTAATGAGGTTACTCATAAGAGAGTAATGAATTTAAAGAAACCATTTTGTACTTTTAATAAAGTAAGAGAGACGTTTTAGGTTAATCGTTGCCAGTTCACTGGTGTTATCGAAGAAGTATTACCGAGAAAGTTATTCCTTCTAATGGAGAGTGCTGGACATGTATGTACATAGAAGGTGTTGGACTGTTTCCTCTTCCTCCTCGTCCATGCACCTTCTACAGAAGTCATTTGTGTAGACCCATGGCCTCAGAGCATGTCATCCTATGAGGCAGTGTCCCGTTATTACTCCAATTGTAGATCTTATACTTTGTCTGCTCAGTGATATCAAGCTTTTTGACCGTTTTAAGTCAATACTTGGCCATATTTGCTTGGTTGCTAGGCAGGTGGGACTTTGTGACCATCTAGCATTTCTTGTTTCTAGAGTATATTGCTTGAAAAGATATTTGCATGTAGCAAGCGGTGTTCCTATGTTATGTTTTTGTCTAACATAAAGCAGAAGTGTTCCGTTTTTGGCGAGCTCATCGGCCTTGCAATTTCCCGGAATGTCTCTGTGGCCCGGCACTCAAATGAGGTGAATGTTAAACTGTTCCGTCATCTCATTCAGAGATGATTGACAATCGTGGACTGTTTGAGAGTTTTTGGAGACAGACGCGATAGATTTAAGAGCAGCTTGGCTTTCCGAGAAGATTCGTATATCCTTGCAAGATATAACGTTTTCTTTTAGCCAGGATAGTGCTTCTTTAATCGCTATTACTTCTGCCTGGAACACACTACATTGATCTGTCTGTATGATAGACTGAGATTCAGTTGTTCCGAATAGATACCACTTTCAACTCCTTGAACGGTCTTTGAACCATCTGTATAGAAGTTTACCACATCTTCTTCCAGGGGTCTCTCTTCTTCCCAGGAGGATCTCGAAGGGATGGACACATGAAAGCTTTTACCGAATACCATTTTTAGGGTGGTATAGTCTAAGCGATCTGGGATAGATCTGAAATTTTCTAGAAAAGTAGTATGTCCATCATTGTTTCTGTTGCATTGAGAGGTGGTTCTAAACCTTACATATGAGTTTGTTTCCACCATTTCGGAGAAGATGTCAAGAGGTGTAAGGTTTTAAAGCACTTCCGGTGCTGCGGTTGGTGTTGAGCGAAGTGGTCCTGTGATGCACATACCTGCTGACTGCTGGACTTTGGTGAGCTTATTTAGATTCAACATCTTGTCCAGTGCGGTCCACCATACGAACACTCCATAAACGAGTATCGGTTTGATTACCGAAGTGTATAGCCAGTGGGTTATTTTTGGGGAGAAGTCCCAATTTTATCCTATGGCCGTTTTACAAGTAAAAAGCGCTACAGTAGCCTTTTCGACTCTTTCATCAATATTTGACGTCCAATCCACATTGCTTAGCCCATTTTGTTTGCCTATTTAAGGCATTTTGTAGGAGTTCCGAGAGAACTTCGGGGTGCTTCCCAGATAGGGATATCGCAACGTCGTCGTCAGCATAGGCAATCATATAGTTAGGCTTATAAAAATATCTTCATGAAAAATGTTCAGTTTTTTAAAAATTAAACAAAACCTTAAAAAGTTAATGTAATTAAAAATGTAAAAATAAAGTCCT
Organism: Eupeodes corollae; assembly: GCF_945859685.1. Lineage (NCBI taxonomy): Eukaryota > Metazoa > Arthropoda > Insecta > Diptera > Syrphidae > Eupeodes > Eupeodes corollae. The sequence continues at coordinate 278,460,395 of NC_079147.1, forward strand.
CTTAAGTTCGTGCATAGTAATATGTCCGTCAAAATGGTCTTTAATTTTGTATTTTTAGCACATTAATTGACGAAATTATATAAAATGGGATAACGTTGTTTCATTTCAATCATTTATGAGAAGAAAGAGAGGGGTATGGGAGGCCATATCCACAAGCGATAGTCGTCATTAACTAGATAAATTTGTGAAGCAGGGACATTTTCAGTTTTTCCTTATATAGATACCTGGAAAATGGAAAATCCTCTTCTATTTCCCAACATCATCATCATCATCATCACACACACACACTAAAACACTCTGTCAACTATACAAACATACATATATACAATACAATCTCTCATGAAACTTTACTGGTTACCTATCTTAGGCTGACAAAGTGCACTGCACTGTAATGCAATTTCCGCTTGCAACTAAAACAACGGCACTATGACGATAGTGCGATGGTGGCGGGCGGAAGGAAAAATAAAATTACGACGGAATGAAAGCCAACTGAATATATGGATGAATTGTGGTGATGTGCGATGGGGTGGCGCTGCTTACTGCCGGCGGCCGGGCGCTGGCACTGCTCTAGAGTGTAGAGGGTTGAATTCGAAGTTACCTTGCAGCTTTAGCTTGATGGCAGAGGGTATGAGAGAGTGGTGAAATGAGGGCAAAAGTAATTTACACTGTAATTGAGGATTAACCTGAATAAGAGGATGCGGTCACGGATTATCCTTACGTTAATATTACATATAAATGTACTTATATAGTATGTGTAGTTACAGTAAAAATGAAAGAGAGAAAAAAATTATGCAAATGGGATTGAAGGCGCGGAAAAAAAGAAAAAAGAAACAACGCCGGTCGGAGTTTCCTCGGCAAAAATTATATTTTATAATTTAAAAAGGCCTTGAACATTATTCTTCAAACACACATAGGCACAGAGTTAATTAGAGAAAATTCCTTCAACGTTAATATTTAATTCTGAATAAGCATATTGCGGTGTGCTGCTTATTCAGCTGATCCATCCATCTCCTCCTTCCTCAATTCTCCCTCCTCCCATGTCCCGTCATCCCATCCTCCTTCAATGATATACCCTTTCCAGGTTCCATTTCCACCCCATCAAAGTCATCTCATTAATGGTTTTACGAGTATACCTATGATACGCTGCTATACACTATACTGCTACTGCTGCTGCTAAGGATCAGGACTTCTTGGCATCTGTTCTTTTTCCGAAGCTCTCTCTAATGACGTCACTTATCCTTGGACACAATTATTTTCATGCTCTGAAAAGATGTGTACATTTTGGTTTCTTTTTTATTCTTCAACTCCATCCCTCATGTTGCTTAGAACTTGTTGTTGTATTTTATTTTATTTGTACCTTTTTATGTTGTGTTTCTATACAAACTGCAAAATGAGGTTAGGATGCACTTGCTGGTTGGAAACCATTTTGTTGTGGCTTTCAACTCTTTGGAGAGTCGAGTTTGTTATTGTGTTTTGTGTTCATTGATGAAAATAGCAAACTAGGTAGGTAGGTGTATTCTCAAGATGTTGAGCTTCTGTTTTCAGTATTCCGTTGAAACAAAGAAAGGTGAACAAAAAAGCAAACAGCGCCACTTGAAATTGAATTGTTCCCAACACACAGAGAGTCAGAGACATCAGAGAGATTGGAGGAAGGACGAAGGAGAAAGTACAAACTGTTTTTGTGACGGAAGTGTTGCAAGAGGTCCAGGTCAGGGGGAAATACATTTTCTCAGGCTCATTCATTCTGTAGCTTTGTACTTTGTAGGAGTATAAAGGAAAGACAAACTTTATTTTAAGGTACAAATTCAAGGATCTTCAATGCGAAACCCTTTTAAAGTCTCAACTATACTCGTAGGTTAGGTTAGGTAGGTAGGTGTTTTGTATTGGTATGAAACGGTTTCGTTTTGAAATGAACCTATTTTAGCTAACGTAATGAAAGGAAACATAATTTTGGTGAGTATATTTTCGACGCAAAATGCTTTTGTGAAGAGGTTTGTCCTACTTTGGGAGTTAAACTACTTTCATCACAGCATCCGCAGTAAACTTTTCTTACCTGTACATACCTTGCCTGCCTTTACCTACCTACCCAGGTGGATTGTTTTTATTATTATTATTTTTTTTCTTTTTTAGTAACTCACAGACCCAGATTTAACATTTTGGAATATCTTTCCAGATGGGTATTAAGCAGGTTAAGCGGTTTTATGTTTTTTTTTTTATAACCTATCCAGAGAGAAGATTTTTCATATAACAATATAAAGGACGAAAAACCTCAAAGAAAAATATTACTGCATTTTTACGAGAAACCAAGGACGAGTCAAAATATAATTGAGACAAAAAGTAATGAAAATAAATTAAAAATAAAAATAAGAACTATTTCTGAACTGAGAAAGAATAGGGTCAAGTATGAGTGTGCGGCTCCGGCTACTTATGAAATTCCTTATGGCGGTAATCAAACAATACCGACATTAAGTTGAGCTGAAGATTATGTTTCGTCAGATGGAATTATAATATTGTACCTAATTAACGTAATAATTTGTGAACTTATTTAAGTTTGTGATTTACGAAAGTTCTGAATAAGTGGATGTTTGACTTTTAAGATATTTTTGACACCAAGAAATGTTTAATTAAGTATACAACAACTAAGGTGTTTTGTGATCTTTTTGAACGGAGAGAAGTTTTGAGAAAATTCTGTGAGGAGTTTTTTTTAATTAAAAACAATTGAAAACTTGACCGTATAATTAATATTATCTCACAATCATTTCAGTGTGAGAGTAATGTTGTTTTTTCCAAACAATTAGTACAAAATATTAAAACACTGGTTGTCATTCAATTAATGCAGATTTTTTATGAACTGGAAAAAAATGCCCACTTTTTCAAAAATTAAAACAGTTTCTTAAAAATGATTACATTTTCCTTCCGACCTACTAGTTGGATATTAATTATTTTTTTCCTTCTTATGGACCTAACAGATAAAAGAAAAACTTTGGACGATCCACCGCCTTTGAGGATGAACTTACTTTTGGTACCAGCCAATAGAGCATAACGGGGAGTAATGTTTTCCAAGCCCCTTAGGGAGTACACAGATCAGCTTTCTAAACCGAAAGCCAGCCATAGCAGAGCTACCCGGGAAAAGTCTTCTATCATTCTTCTCAAAAAAAGATTATTAACGAGTACAATAACCTTTTAGCTACTCAAGCAAGGGTCGTTTTGCGTAACAGATCTTAGAAAGAGGCCCTTACAGCTGAAAAAAATAGTAAGCTTGACTTACTTGCTTACCTAAGGTGTCGCTACAGTCCAGGCGGACCTGGGACTCAACCAACATGCGTCTCCAGCCAGCGCGGTCCCTAGCTATCTGTCTCCAGTTTCGCACGCCAACTTGGTTCAAGTCCGCTCCCACCTGGGTGCGCCACCTGAGTCGCGGTCTTCCTCTACTGCGCCGTCCTTCCGGATTGGATTCGAAGATCTTCCGGGCTGGAGCGTTCATGTCCATTAGCTCTACATGACCTAGCCATCTAAGCCGATGGACTTTAATTCTGCTAACTAGGTCAGTGTCGCTGTACAGCCCGTACAGTTCGTTGTTATATCTACTTCTGCATTCTCCATCTATGCGTACGGGACCAAAAATCACCCGAAAAATTTTTCTCTCGAAGCATTCTAAGACGCTCACATCTTTCTTTGACAGGGTCCAGGCCTCAGCGCCATAAATGAGAACCGGGATATGATGAGTGTCTTAAAGATGGTGATTTTAGATGCTCGAGAGAGGACTTTACTTCTCAATTGCTTTCTAAGTCCAAAGAAGCAGCGATTTGCAAGAGTTATTCTTCGTTTGATTTCAGCGCTGGTGTCGTTATCTGTGTTAATAGCGTTGCCTAGGTAGACAAGTTAAAGCTGCCCATGGTGACGTTTTGTCCAAGACGTCGTTGTTCAGTGTCCTTTTTTGATGACAGCATAAACTTGGTCTTGCCCTCATTGACCACTAAACCCATCTTCTTCGCTTCCGTCGCAATGCTCAAAAATGCTCCACGCTTCGGTCTTCCAAGTATGTCAATATCGGATAAGTTTGACAGGGATGCCAAAATTAGACATTGCTCTGTAGAGCTCTTCCCTACAGATGCTGTCATACGCGGCTTTAAAATCGATAAAGAGATGGTGGGTATCGATTTGAAGTTCCTGGGTTTTTCCAAGATCTGCCGTAGTGTGAATATTTGGTCGAATAGTAGACTTTCCTGGTCTGAAGCCACACTGCTAAGGACCTATCAAGTTGTTGACGAATGGCTTCAGACGTTCACATAATACGGCAGAGAGGATCTTATACGCAATGTTGATTAGACTGATGCCTCTGTAGTTGGCGCAATTAAGAGGATCTCCTTTCTTATATATCGGGCACACTATATGCTGAGATTCCACTCATCGGCCATGCTTTTTTCCGACCATATTTTGCAGATGAGTTGGTGCATGCTCCCTATGAAGTCTTCGCCTGATGCTTTGAATAGTTCGGCAGCGATGCCGTCAGCTCCAGCAGCTCTGTTTGACTTAAGTTTAGATAAGTTTCACTGCGTCGCCGAGGTTAAGTGGTTCTATCTCTCTTACAGCAAAGTAATCTTGACGGCCAGGAAAAAATAGGCATTGTGCTATCTCTCAGAGCAGTGCAATTGCATAGAATTAGTGAGGTTGTTAGGGATGGCTTCCAAGTATCGATTGTGCATGACCTCTTCATCTATGGCAAAGGTCTGCTATGGGTGTGAAACGATATCGAGGCAAGCTTCTTGAGAAAGGTTTTACCTATGTCTTGTCCAAAAGTGAAGGTGAAATGCTCAGGTTATACACTGTAATTAATTGCGCAGATGAGTTTTTTCGGGGAGGGCTTTAAGCTCAAGCTCATCTCAGCTGAGGACATTCATAGATAGCCTAAGGCTTGCATTTGGTTGCCCACGAGGGCATTAAGCCAAGCAAACATAAGCTAATCCCCGGTCTTAAGATGTAAAAGACACTGTTTCCAATGCAATGCATGACTGGGTTGTCATTAAGTCAGGAGAGCCGCAAAAGACTAGTGCCTCTTACCTTTTGACTATTAGAGAGGAAAACGTAAGGGCTCTTGAAAAAGCGAGTTATAAATTGGGTTTTGGCGTCAGAAATGTCAAGATTAAAAGCCAGGGACCCGAGGTCAAGAAAATCGATGACAAAATTATAGACAATACGGTGGTTCCTTATTGCACAGGCACCACTGGATAAAAAACGCGCTGAACGTCGTCATCCATATTAATTTGAATCACTCCAATTTTGCTTCGGATAAGTTATGAGTATTTCAAAGGCATGAAATCATCAACGTCAGCCTTAAACAACAACCGTGGGATAATGGCCTCAAAGTGCGAGGCGTAACAGATAAACGGTTTTTCAATTGGCGTGGTTAGATTTTGGCGCCTAATGGCAGCCATTTTGTTTTAGTGACATCTGTCAAATCTTTTATTTATTTTTCAGTTGTTTATACCAAATCATCATGGCAAGTTACACGATGGATTAGCACGTTCAAATGAATAAACTTTATTATCGAAATGAGTGTTCGTTAACGCAAACGTTGCCCACATTACGCCCATTTTATTATATACGTGGTGGCCCTTCGCCTTTATAGTCGACTCTTTGGTTGCCAAGTTTGTGACGTCCGGTTCAGTAAACATTGCCGCGGTCCGTGCAAGTGCACAGCAGAAACCAAGGCAGTCTATGCCTTGGCGTGCACAAAAACTCAGCCTTTCGCAAGCGTCAACTTGGCGAATCTTGGGCCTACACCCGTACAAGATCCAACTGACCCAGGAGCTCAAAGTTCATGACCAAACATAATGCCGTTTGTTCGCTCACTAGGCTTCGAATCGTTTGGAAGAGGACCCGACTTTTGGCCGAAAAATCATCTTTAGTAAGATTTAGAACGACTGTGTTGACAAGCAAAATTGCCGTATATGGGATGACACAAACCCACGTGAGGTTCAAGCGACATGTGGTTTCATGAAGACTACACTATGTGCCACATTAGCAAATGCCACTATTTTGCATGAACGATTTGAGGTTAAGGTTATCTCCCGCAAGACTTTTTCCTGTATGGTTCTTGAAGTCCTAGGTCTATGTAAATAAACCACAATCGACTGATGACCTACTAGTGAACATTCAAAGCAGGGCATCGCTTAAATTCAACCGTGCAACCGTAAGAAATTGAGGTGAGGATTCAAATGATGCCATATTCCACCCTTAATGGCACACATCCGCCCTGCAAACAAAAAAATAAATTTGTTAATACCTCACACAGCATATTTTATTTCATTTTAACATCTACCCGGCCTTATTAAAAACGCCTTTAGAAAGTATGATTTTTTCTATAAGATCCCAAACTAAAAATAAGGTTATCCTTAAAGTTGTATTTTTGATAGAAAACACTTAAAAGTTTTTTTTGTGTCCCAACCTTAGCACTTCCGATCCGTCAGTTGTTAACAATTCGAATGAACTACTGTTAGCTTTTCCTATTACGCCTTATAAAAAATATTGAGCTACACAAAAAAAAATATATCTTTATATGTGCCATGAATATAGCCAATTAAAAGAATTCCACTTTTGTAAAGTGCAATAGATCCAATTTCCAGCAGTTAAGAAAGTTGAAATAAATCCCAATCAGTTTTGCACGATCTACCCCAAATTCTATAGAGTGCAGAAGCAGCGGTTACATAAAGTATGCTTCACTTTTAATACTTACCGTAAAAATAAATTGTTCTTATTTCTCAAAATAATTTGGTCTTATTTCAATTTGTCAATGTGCAATGTTCCAACTGCTGAAAACTGGTCTTATTTCACGTGTTTATTACGCAGGCCACTTTTTGAAAGTTTGTTATATTTTATTTGGATCACAGAACCATTTTTTGAAAAATATTGTACGTTTTCAGAAAATGTTCCTCTTCCTTCAACCTTAGGGTCTATAGCTTTCAATCAAACGTAATTTGTCACTATTTGATAAGCCCTGTCTACACATGTAATGAATTTTGTTTAAAATACATATTACGCCTACACTTTGTATAAAGCTTTCAATTTTCGTCATCATCCTTTGCCAGTCACGTAAAATATGAGAAACTGATTTATTATCATATTTATGGTTGTACCTACATGTGTTTGTATATGTTTGGATGAATATTATTTATAGATGCCTACCCACACTTTCTTTCTTGTTTTCCAATTAAGTTTCAAAATTTCTAATCGTACCTTATCAAAACATACTTATCATAGATCTTCATTTAAGATAATTTAAGTAAATTCCTTCAGACTGTGACACAAAGGGCAACCACAAAACAAAAACAAAACGAAAAAAATGTCATCATCCCATTTTAGTTACGTTAGTGCGTCTTCTAAATCTTTTTGGTTACCATAAATTCCACTAAATCCCTTTGGAGAATGTGTAAAATTGAATTTAATTTTCTGCTCCATGGAATTTTATCTTAAGACAGGAAAAAAAAATAAACGGCGTTAAAAAACAAACGAACTCTTCTTCTCCTCCACTGACTTTCCCGCAGGACTAAACAGAATTCACACAGTATTTAGTCCCTTGTCACCCCTTGTCATTGCCAATTGGTTCACAAAATTGTCTTGTATAGTTACAACGACGACGTAAATATACATTTTTCAACACTATTTGCTTTTGTGTTTATGCGTATTGAAGATAGAACCCTCATATTATCCTTTAAAATATGGCCAAGGCTTGAAAGTTTTCCCTATCCGCCCTTTATTAGAAAGGAATAAAGTGGAGAAACTTTATTCGAAGCCAAAAATGTTAACACCTTCTTGTCGAATACCCTTCAAATAAAATATTAGATTAGTGGGTGGTGCGAATGAGGTTGACGTTATGTTGGAACTTTTAAGTCGCAAGAGACCATTTGTTAGACATTGAATGAGAGAAACTTTTGTTCGGTTAATGAAAACCTAGAGTAAAATGATGTCTTAATTATTTTCATATTTAAATGTCTTTGAATATTTCCCAAAAAGGTTGTGGAATAAGCTTTTAAGCCCTATCTCCCATGACAAGATATTTGGAAGAGAGATAAAAGCTTTTCTTATAATGTTATACGTCTTTCCTTCAAATCTCTGTTTACAGAATTTTTATTAGGAATCAAATTTGTTCGTCTTGTTCCTGTAAATTATTCATGAACACACAAACTGAATCAAAACTGAGAAATCACATCGCCCTCTCCAACCCCTCAGGGAGGGTTAGCTAGCTCTTAGCTAGACATCATCTTAAAGAAGAAAAAATTGAACGAGATAATGTTGTATTATTATCATCGAAGAAAAAAGATTCCTAGATCCTGTAGGTAGAGGTGAAATAAAGGCATAGTAAAGTAGAGACATAAAAAGGATACGAAATATGTATGTATATCATGGAGGCGTATTTGTGCGCAATTATGCATTATATTCGTATTCCTCTGAATAACAACTCGATGTGTCTTCGGGTCGATTCCCAATTTTTCTTCAATCCTATGACGGTACTCGTATATCTCATGTATAAGTTTATTCCTTCATATTATATCCTGCCTGACTTCTCGTGTATAGTCAAATTGATTTGTAGGTTGCTCTCTTGGTCCTGAATAACGGTATCATCTGGGGGATAGCTATCTGTGAACTGTGATTTATTCCAAAAAAAAGAGGAGAATATTTGTAATGCATGTCGAATGAATACTTTGATTTTATGGATATTGTATCCCATCAGCTTTCTTTTTTTTATTGGTTTGACTTTAGTTTGATTGATTGATATGGAGAATGAAATGTTATTTTCTTTTAAAGGTTCCTCATTTTATGATGAAGTCAGGAAGGGTTAAAGTTATTTTTTTCTTTGAATTTTAAAAGAGGGTAGGAAAGGCTAAGTATGTTGGTTTTTTGATAGATTATTTTTGTTTGCATAAAATTTTACAATTTTGACCCTGGATATATGTATTTCTGTATATTTTATTTTTAATAGGATGAAAAGTTAAATGGGTTTTCAATAAGTAGTGACAAGTAGTATCCAACCAGGACAGCAAATTTGTAAGAGGGTTTATTTTTTTAGAGATTATGTATTGTATATTTTAAGAATTTGGAAAGCACGACTAAATCGATATTTAACTGCTTTCAATGCCTATATGTTTCAAAAACTGATTAAAAAACGAAAACACAATGTATGATGTGAACATAGATCTTTAAAGATTTTTAAGAATTTTTTTTTAAATAACGTTTTTTATATCAACTTCTACAAACTGTTTTAATAACTTGTAAGAATAAGAACACCAGTTTTAAAAAAGGTTTAAAACTGGACTGAAAATAGATTAGGAAAAGGTTAAAATTCTGCAAATTTCTCACACTTTTCTGATAAATCTGTATTTTACATAATATTAACAGAAGACATATTTATCAGCAAAATAAAATGACAAATTTTTGTCACGATAGTTTTGTAATTGTTATAGTTACTGACAAATTCGTCGTGACTGTTTCATTGAATGATCCTGACATTTATTATGACCAAAAAATGATGAAATAGGGAACAAATTCTTTGCCTTTTGTTTCAATATTCAAGGTTTCAACATCAATTTTTTCAAAGTTTTAAGTAACGAACGGTTGCACTCACATTTAAAAATAGAGGCTGGGATGCCACCCACACTGATAACTTCCCATCCTGTCTGTCAATTTTTCTTATTTAAAAGGTTTGTAGGCTTTCGTGTTTTGTTAAAAAAAGTTGTCAGTTGAATTATTCTAAAAAAAATAAAAACAACAGCAAACAAATTACCAACAATATTTTGTATATAATGAAATACTTTGATTTCAAAATCTATTTTTGGTAACGAGATTTTTTAGCCGTTAACCATTTTTTACCAATTTTTGTAGCATTTTTAAAAAGTTTTTATATCTTAAATAAACAAATACAAATTGGATGAATGAAATTAATTTGAGTCAATGTTTTCTATTGTTGACGAGATATCGAGAACCGAACATCATTTTTACCAAATTTTCATACTGTTTTTTATTAGTAGATTTTTAGACTTTAGTTTTTTATGAAAAAATGGACTTTTGAATTTTTATCAAAAATACACTTATATCGAAAACAATATTTTATGTGAGATAAAATAAGTTTGAAACCAATATTTTTAATTTTTGATAAGAAATTTGAGTCGAAAATCAATTTTTAGGAGCTTTTAGAAATACCAGATGTTAAAAACATTATTTTGCGTAGCACAAAATTGTTTTGGAGATGATATAATTTTTTATTCGTAAAATTTTCAAGGTGACAATTTTTTTTTTAGTTTTTTTGATTCTTAAAAAAAGCGTTAATTGATTTTTTTTTCACAAAATATATTTGTTTGGTATTACGTTACAAAATATTATATAAAATTTAATTCAAGTCGTTTTTGGTTCGTGAGATACTAAAGGTTTACCCAAATTTTTGCTTTTTCTTAAACTGCTATGGTAAAAAAACCACCTAAGTAATTTTCCTGAGAGCTCTTTCTGCATCTTTCTAAAAATATTTTATTTCCACTCTAAGGACCTTGAAACGGCGAAAAACATCAACATTTTCAATTTGACAAATCGGACCCATCGGACTTTCTATGGGAAGTTAAAAATGAAGTGCTTAAAGCATTATAAAAACGTAATACAAATCGAGAGTTTTAAATTGAAAAACATTCTCAATATTTACTTAGGTTGCTTTTAGAAAATATAGATATTACTGTCAACACTTGGCTTAACTGAGTTTTCTGTAGGAATTGTCAATTAAGTATAAATTTGGCTTCAAATTCCTGACAATTGTGGAAAAATACTGGACAATAGTTAATTGGGATGACAATTTGTTTATAAAACGAAAAGATGACAACTGTCAGGTATTTTCCTTCGATACTTCAAAATTATTAAATTGTTCATGGAACGGATTTTGACCCTTGTCAAGTTTAAAATTAATAAATTATCATCCGTTGCAATTGTCAATATTTATAAAATAAGCCCCTGATTTATTAGTGGGATCTTTTAAAACTTGTTCATGAGGAATCTGAAATATTTGAGATTGAAGTTGGCAGTTTCTCATTGTCTCGGAAATTACTAGTATTAGTATGAAAAATTATTAAAATATTTTGATAAGACTAACTATTCCTCCTCATTGAACAGATTTAGAGGAATTTGGAATTTATGTCTTTCCTCGTTCTAAAGAAATTTGAAAATTATTTAATAATATACTCGTACATACAAAATGGTAATATTTATCTTCAACACTCTTATGCCTCATCTTGTCTGGGTCTCTTTAAAGTCCATTTCCGGTAACGTACTTTTAAAAAGAGTTCGAGATGGAGTGGACCATGATGAAACATTTTTAACCGATATTTACACGATTATCATAGGTATTAAATTTATTGTTAAGAATTCAAGGATTGAAATAATTTCTAATAGATATGGTTCGTAAATTATCAAAAAATAAGTTAAGATTAGATTAAACATTTTATTTCTTAAAATCCAAATTAATACAATAAGAATGAAAAGAAATAAGTGACAAAAATATTTTTATAAAAAATAGAGTTATTGCTACTCTAAGACAAATTTTGCATTTATTAATTAAAATGGGTGGGGTGACCTTCAAAAGAAAATTTAAAAAAGAAAGTTAAAATATCATAAACTTATGTAATGCATACAGAAATTAAATTAAATTAAATTGAAGTTAAACATTTAATATCCGACATAAGGAAACATATTACAAATTTCGAAATGCGGTTGTTCGATATACCGGTATAGAAACTTGGTTTAAAAAATTTCCACGTAAAATATAATTATCAATTTTTCTAAAATTAAGATTACCTGATCTCTTAAAGAACATTTTTAGGACTTTATAACGATACATATGTCTCACTGAAAGAATTTTCAAATCTCTAAATAGTGGAAAACTATTGAATAGGCGAGGCTTACCACATATTTTCTTCAGAACACTTTTTTGCAAAACTAATAAAGGTTGTATTTTGTTATAATATGAACCTCCACAACAAGAAATTCCATATTCTAGTTTCGAATGAAAAATGTCATAATAAATTTTAAGTAGCAGTTTGGAAGAGCAAACTTTACGCAAAAAGAAGAAGTTTCTAAGAGTGCACCGAAAATATTGTCTAAGATTCTCTGTTTGGTTACAAAAACGCATTCTTGAATCGATTATTAATCCCAAATACTTGAATATTATTAACTGTTTCTAATTTAAAGCATTTATCACTAGGATTACAGGTGCAGTTAAAAAGCTTAAATTTTGGACACTCAGTAGCATGAAAAAGGGGATCTGAATCAACAATCTTTTGGCCAGACAAACTGAAAAACATTGTCTTGATTTTGGAACTAATTATCAATTTGTGCTCTGCAAACGAGATTTTTAACTAGCTGAGATTCCAATTTATATCCGATATAAGATTCAGACAACTATCTGTACCATATGAAAAACCAACATCATCTGCGAAGGCTGTCAGAGAACCCTTAAAAGGCAAACTGAATAATAAATTAATGTATACCAAAAAAAATATTGATCCTTAAACCGAACCTTGTGGAACTCCCAAATCGAATGTCTTTATATCACTCCTAATACCATTAAATTTCACTCTTTGGGCTCTTTAATTTAAATAAGATCTTAACCAATCACTAGTAAATCCTAGAAACCCATCACTTTCAAGTTTGCTAATCAAAATTTCGTAACTAACCATGATAAGTTATCAATAATGACACTTGGATCTATCATTTCGTTACTTTCATAATGCCTCTCCTCTGCAAGCTAGCCAGATATACTACCTGTTAACGCTATCAAAGGCCTTCTCGTAGTCGATGAACAACAGCTGTAGTGGTGCTTGATGTTCAATGCACTGCTCAATAATGTTCCGCAGGGTGTTGATATGATCAATACAAGAGGATCCAGTGCGGAATTCTGCTTGTTCGGCATCGAGTGTGGTCTCAAAGTGTTCCCTGATGCGGTTCAGTATGATTTTTTCTACTATTTTGGCAACGGCAGATAGAACTTAAACTCCTTTCCAGTTTACGCATTTTTTAAGATCGCTTGACGATAATTCCCTTCTTTCACTCATCAAGGAAGCTCTCGGTGGTCCAGGCTTCTTTTATGAGCGGATTATGCAGTTTGCTTTATGACGTTGGTGCTGCTTGCAAAATAATTCCATAAAATTCTGCTGATTTGTTGTTCTAAAGTGCTTTAATTGCGGCAACGATCTCATCTTTACTAGGAGGTGCTGTGCGGATTACCTTGTTCTGGTGGTTCAGAAAGCATCGGCTGCAATTTTATTGCGAGTGCGTGAAAAGTGTTCTTTTCACTTTCTGACTTGTTCATCCACCAAACTTAGAAAAATACAGTGTACTTCTTTCACCAGGTGTTGCTTTAAGCTGTTTGCACAGGTTGGTGTCAATGCGTTGATGTAGTTACGGTTGTCACGGCGCACACTGCGGAGAAGTTCTTCGTGTTACGAGGATTCTAGCTCATTTCATTCTTCCCCTTGTGCAACAGTTATACGAGCCCTTAACTGTTTGCTTTCGTTGATACTTGCACAAGATTCTTTTAAGTTTCATACGTAACTAATTTTTATACAACTAGTTTGTATTTATTTGATATTTCTCCAGAAAAATCTTATGATTTAAAAGTTTAAAAATGTCAAAATTTTTAATTCTACAAATCTGCCCTATTACAATAACTTTCTATGGGAAGTTAAAAAGTTCTGATTTAAAAGTTTTAAAGTCGCAATTAAAATGAAAAAAAATCGTCGATTCATAAGCCCTGTTACCAAATTGTATGAGGATCTAGGATTCAAAAAAAGATTGGTGGTTTTAAAACACAGCTTTGCAACAATTAGAAAGACGTACCCATGTTCTTAATCCACGAAGCAAATAAATTGTTTTACTAATGCATATGTTGTGGTCTTCGGGAATACTTTTAAGATGCCTCTTGTTTATTGACCGCAATATATAGAAACATTAATATTGTATCTTAACTGACGAAAATGAATCAGTAAGTATAACTACGATGTTCCTAAAATATTTGTATGCTTGTAGGAAAGTTAAAGTGTAAGATGTGCATGTGTAAAGATTCAATTGAAGGATAAAGATGAAGTCTACAGTTCCACAATAGATCCTAGTCAATTGTTCCACAAATTAAGTGTGGACCCAGAATCGCAGACCCTTAAGCATCCTAAGAAGTTTCTCTCTAATTTTTCCCCCAAAGTTTTTTGCATTGTTTTAAAAGCTTCTTATAAACTATTTGTTGTTTTTATGGAATACAAATTTTTGTTCTCGTATAAAAGTTATGGATTGTTTATTTTCAATGTTTGGGAAAAGAATTTCTTAGCTATATTAATTACATTAGTTCACGGAAAATGACATGTAACTTATTAGAATTGGGTAAGCGTAACTCTTTGGATAACTTATTCGGAGTAACTTACGTTGCCAACACTTGTTACAAGAGACCAAGACTGAACTGATACCGATGCAGAACGGAAATATTTCAATTTTGACTAAAATTTAATGATATCAGCACGCAAATAACACGGAATGTTCTTAAACATCTTTAAAAATCCGTTCTTAAGACGATTTGCTATTTTCTTAAAGTTTTTATCATAGATACCCTAATTCCCTTGTTATAGGAAAATTTCTCCTCTTAAATCCTTATGATCTTGATTATACTATAATTAAATTTTTTTTCGAATGCATACAAAGTTTGAACTGCATACTTAAGGTTTCCTTTGTATCGGGGTAAGGAAAGTTATATTATTTTTTCTTATAGATACAACTGTTTTTCAAGTATTGATAAGTTCTATCTCTAAATTTTTTTGTGTACCTGTACACATATTTGGCACAAACAAAGAATTACTTCTATTTTCTACTCTTTGCATTTTTTTTGTATACAAGGTTTAAACTTTTTACGTCTCCATAAGGAACTACGTATGTACATGCAAACAAAAATTAATGTCGGTATAAATCATAACTTTTTCAAGCTAAAATAATTAACTTATTTCAAACTACTATCGATTTTTAAACAGTTAATTTCCATTTATTTCAAGGTCCATAATATAAGTTCACTTTATTGAATTAAACTTTCAGTAATATGCATTTTTCAATTACCTCATTTTACCCAGAATATACCCCAATTAAATTATTCACAACAACAACACAAATACTTCATAACCTCTCATCGCGTATACAAACATAAAATATCAACCTCCGATTTTCAAGTACGAGCTCTCCCACCAACATAAAATTGTATATACTTTATTTTTTATTTAAAAAAAAAGAACAATTTTTATTGAAGGAAACCATTTGAGGTTTTTGAAGTCATCCCATAATCATAAATCATCCTTGGCCGCAGAGAAGCCAAAATTCTCAAAAAAAAAAAAACAAGACAGCAGCAAGTCATTCTTCAGTTTCAATCCGTTGATGGTACCTATTCTACCCGGTATATAGATACATAGGGTGTTGGTTGTTGGCTTTGGCTGGGAACGTCAAGTCGTCGAGGACGACGACGCTAAGGGTTGTTTTCCATCAGGGATATGGAAATTGGTGAAAGGCAGATGATGCAAAGAATGTACCGCTAAGAAGAAATTTATAGAGTTTGCCTTTTTTTATATATATTTCCCGTTCTTCTTCTTTCTAAGTAATATTATCAAAAAAAAATAATGTACAAAAGGAAAACAAAAAAGTTCACCAAAGATTATAATACCAATAGCTATAGCTAGTATAGTATAGAGGTACCTACATATATATTTCTTTTTCATTTTATATCCCTTTTTTAGTACGTTTTCATTTTTCATCATCATTCTAAGGATCTAATGCAAAATTCCACATTGAATTAAAGTGAGTTTGAAAAAAAAATGATTACATTTGTCGTAGGAAACATGTCAACAGTGGGACTAAGAAACTATAAAAGTAGTCGCAAAATCATTATTTCAAAATCGGTACATAAATATGATAAGAAATGTCAAACTTCGATGTTCAAATAGTATAGACAAGTGCATTCAAGAGGATAGGTACAAGAGTCCACAGGTTTTTTCTCAAAAACCTACCTTTATATATTAACTCCTACTCTCACCTCCCACTTTGGGGGAGGTGTGTCCACCTTTCTTTTCATCCAGACGGCAGGCTCTACACTTCCAGTAAATTTTAAATACTTTGTAAACACCTTATAGAGTTAGTTCGACTTATTCGGAGCTCAAGTATGTAAGGAGGGGTTATGTTGACTCTCGTCCTTGGAGTTTAATTCGCAATCCAGGGTTCTTGGATGAGAACGAAATCTTCTCCAGTCTTTGTCAGGCTAAGAAGAAGGGAGGCCGAAGCCGTTTTATAGTGTTGGAAACTAATCTGTAGTATTTGCAGCATTTTGGCTACAAATAGGCGCTGTTAAATCCAGCTCATCCAGATCAGACGAAGAGGAATCTAATAGTTCATCTTCTTCCTCACTGGGAAGAGCTTTGTCGTTTAAGTCATTAGTCTCCATTAGAGATAAACTTTTGACGTTTTCAGAAGAAGACTGTGCTGCGACAGAAGAGGGCCCATCCACATTCTCATCCACATGGAAGGATGGGAAGGTGATGATAGCATTAGGACCCCCTACGTCTTGCGACACATCTTCTGAAGAGGATTCGGAAGAAGACTGTGCTGCGACAGAAGAGGGCTTAGGTACATCATCATCCACACTTAAGGAAGGCAAAGTGATAGTAGCACTGAGACCCCCTACGTCTTGCGACTCAGCTTTAAGAAAGGGTTGTGAAGGCTTTCATGGAGCGTCTACCCCATCTTTTAACTCGCGCCAGAAAAGCTAAAGAGTCTTTATTGATTACGATAATCACATTTCGATAAAGACGATTTGGGTCCTCCAGTTTCACGATCTTCCAGTCGTGACAAGGAAGGTCCGGGTTACTGCTCTTAATCATCTTACGTATGTCATCTAGACATGAGGGTTCTTTAGGGATCCAAGCGCAAGCTCTCGGCCTGCATGGAATATCTTCCTTTGCAACGACCTCGAGTTTTGCACCTGACCAAACTTCGCCCAGCATGCCGACAGCAAGCGTATAGAGATCGCGCGACCTCTGATCGTTACAAGCGATGAGTTTGACATGACCTTGATGCCAACGCTCATCATTTGTTACAGACGGTGGGCCCGGATGATCTCGCATGACTTTGAGGAAACCAGCCGAAAGCCCAAGTTTCACCATCTCCAAACGGCCAGAAGTAATCGTGCTATCAATATTGCTCTATCAATGACCGCAACTATGGTCTTGTTGTATTCCTCAAGTACATCACTAAAAGGTTGAGTGAGAGGTACTCTAGCAATGTTGGGAGTGCTGGTATTCTGCACTTTGGGCTTTTTAGGGACGGGAGTGGACTCCTCCAAAGACCTTTGTCGCTTTGACGTGGAGTCGTAGCGACTAGCTTTGTCTAGGATGGATTAAGCCCACTCCTCCCTCTTGCTAAGGATGGGATTACTTCCATTCCCCAATGTTGAATCAGGGGATTTTAGAATCCTCATCGCATAGCGCCGTTGTTTATACTAGCTCCTAATAGCATTCTGGAGAGGTCTACTCTCTTTAGTAGTGGAAGGATCATTATTCTCGAACTTTCCCCTACTGACCTGAGGAAGCAGTGAGTTGGCACAAGCCCTTCTTCGGTGTTTCGTACAGTTGCAACGACAGCCGACGTTGCCACCGAACTGCTGCATGGTGTAGCTGGAATACCGGTACCGGTTTCACGTTTTTGCTTCTGTTTATGTTTTTGTTTTTGTTTTAAATAATCCTATTGATTCCCACGAGAAGACAAAGTAAAGGGGGGTCCATCTGTGCAGAGATTCGCTTACACAGATAAGGCTAGCTTTTCCGGAGGTTGCCTGGTATCCGGATACTCTGTTAATGACTGAGCTATTTTTAGAAATTTGGCCCTCAGCCTGGCTGATCATCGGCACGAGTCGTATAACACCTTAGGTCCAGCTCAATTGGGAAGTCGAAGGGAAGGATATGTTTTGGAAAAAGAGAGACAAACAGCAATTAAGACATAAGCCTCCCAGGAAGAAAACAAGGTATTAACAGACAGTGATACACTATACTACAGTAAGGGAATAAGTAGCCATCAGCCAGCATAATATTTTTTGTTAAAATACGGGATAAGAAAAATATTTGTATTTGTTTATTTTATTTTATTTTATTTTAAATTTATTTATTTATTCACTATAACGAAGTGCACTTCAATAAACCGTAAAATGTGTAGAACTAAATTAAATTTAAATAGATAACAATATTTTATTTATGAATTATATAAGTGCACATTATGGAAAACGAAAATAGCAATTCCGATATAACAAGCGTACGTATGTATCTCGAAATAAAATATGGCATTTAAATCAAGGGATCTTGAAACATCGAAAAATTGGCAATTTTTAATCTACTGTCACTTTAAACACTGTCTTATGTTGACAAGTGACAATTATAGTCTATGCAATTACTCAACATCGAATGATATACATCACACAAGTATTAGAATTGTCAAAAATTAACTTCAAGACTTCTAAATTAGAGTTCCTGATTTCTGAAAGAAATTTTCGTAATTAACCACCGAGTTCTTCTGATTTAACTTATTTTCTTTTTTTTTTCTTTGGGGCTACAAAAAAGACCGGGTTTATGTCAATGTTCCACAACAAATTCCAGACATTTAAGTTGCAATTTGTAAAGTCAGTGATCAAGGGCATACAGCCGCAAATGTGCGAGTGCTATGCGCCATTTGGACGTAGTGTATTAAATTTGTTGATGTTTTTTGAGTACAATTCCATAGTTTCAAAGACTTTTAATAAAACACATTCCTTTTTTCTTTATGTTTTGTTGAGGAAAAAGGAAATAGTTATGTTAAATTTGTTTACATTTAGACATTTCGCTAAAAATTGTCTTTAAATGTGATTTACAGCAATAGCGTAATATTTTACTGAAATATTATCAATAAATACATAGGGTTGCCCCTTACTAAAGAATTATTAAATCAACTTATAATTATATAGTAAAGTTCTTCTTAAGTTTTTTTTAGGTATTGAGAAATGGTATTGTAATTATTTTCAAATTAGTTACATTAAGCTTAATTTTTTGTCAAACTTTCTATTGAAACAATCTACTGTGTCGCACTGATGTGGTCGTTTGTTGTTATCACAGTTCCATTCTTTTCACTGCGTCTTCTTGTATACTGAACAATAAAGGTAGAATGCTTCTCCTCTTTTTCTTTTTCTTGAAGAAATAAAATGAAGTTTTTTATTTGCATGGTTTTTGTGTCCTTAGCTTTTTTGTATGTTGGTTGTGTTGTTTTTTGGAGGACCCATAATTTACAATTTTATCGTCTTCTTCTAAGTTCTAACGTTTTAATATAAATATTTTGAATTGAGTAACTTAAACAATGGTCGTATAGATACAATTTTACTTTTTGACATATTTTTTTCCTTTCTATTCTTCTTTTATATTTAAATGTGAATTATTGTTTTTGAAGGATGATGAAACCATGAAACATTTTATTCAAATATGAACGTTTTTTTTTTTAAGATGTCAGGGACAGCTGTGCAGTCCCCGTGGAATCATTCATTTTGATTAAATTTACGACGAATATTGTCTTCTCGGGAAATTGAAAATTTAGGAATTTTTAAAAATCAATCTAAATGATTTGGAAACAAAATCTTCTTTTTTATGTTTCAATCTTTGTTTCGTTGTCATAGTTTCGTTTCCTTAAAGAACTTATTAGCCTTTTGGACTAAAGGCACTTGTTGTCATGGTAAATATTGTTGTATATAAAAAGAGGTAAATTTGACCTCAGAAAGCCTTTTGAACCCTTTCAATAATTTGGCTATTCATTATAAGAACATGGGCTATTATTTTCGGTCGACATGAATGAAATATTTATAATAGGTTTGAGTTAGAGGCATGGATTGATAGAGTACCAAGAATTCTTTTCAACACAATGTTTTGTACATCTTTGAAATTATTAATTGAGAATGTTGAGAGATAGCTTTCAAAGCATATAGAAATAATGAGATTTTAATATTATAATTATCATTGGAATTTGATTAATATCTAAATATTGAGTGAAGTAAATATCAAATGAATTTTAATTATTCATTTATTTTCTAAAGGACGTTACTGAAATTTCAGTTGATTATAAACCGAAATGAAAGTTAAATTAAAATTAAAAAAAAATCTGTAATTTATTTATAGTTGCTTTTAAAATGTTTATGAGTTTTTTGTTAACCTGAAACAGATTGACGCTGTTAAGAACTTGGTTAGTATTAATGCGGGTTTCCATTTTTTTAAAGATTATAAAAATTGTGATTTTTCACTTCCAATAGGAAGTTTTTGTAATCGGTTTGATTTTTCGAATTGAAAATTTTGACATTTCTCATCGTTTCAAGCCCAAATAAAAGATTTTTAAATATATGTCTGTGCGTGCGTGTGTGCATATCTTGTAATTGTATCTCCAAAATAATTTACATAACGAAGGAAAACGTTTTTGACACATAATACAATTTTGTAAAAATACAAATTGACAGTTGTTTTTACAAAAAATAAAAACCTAAAAAAACATTACTAAAAGTTGGTAAAAATTGATTTTCGGTTCAAATATCATTTCAAAAATTTAAAAATATACTTTTCAAGCTTGTTTCATCTTATAAAAAATATATTACGTAAAATTGTTAAAAATGGATGTTAGGTTATCGATATCTCGTGAAAAATTGAAGGGACGCACCTCAGTGTCTTTTTAACTTTCGATAGGAAGTTATTGTAATGGGTCCGATTTGTCAAATTGAAAATTTTGACATTTCTCGACATTCCAAGGTCCCTACAGTCGAAATAAAAGATTTTTAGAAAGATGTCTGTGCGTGCGTATCTACGTACGTTTGTACGTCCGTGCGTTCGCGACGTTTTTTATCGCCCATAGCTCAAGAACCAGAAATAAATAAATTCTGTTATACAGATAATAAGGCAGAAAGATGCAGATGTAGGCTCCCAAGATAATTGCGTTTGTAGTTTTTTTTACCATAGCAGTTTTTAAAAAAATATTAGTTAACCCTTAATATCTTACGAACCAAAAACGCTAGAGACTTGAATTGAATTTTATATAATAAATAAAGTGATATCAAAGAAGTTTATTTTTTGAAAAAATCCATTAAACGTTTTTTTTTTTTATAAATCAAAAAAAAACTGAAAAAAAAATTTGTTACCTTCACAATTTTACGACCAAAATATGATTTCGTCCCCAAAACAATTTTGTACAACGAAGAATAATGATCGAATTGACAGTTTTTTTTATAAAAAACTAGATGGTTTACCCGACTTCACCCGGGAGGTATTCAACTATTTTATATAAAAAAATTAGGATGAAAAACTACTATTTTCTTATATTATACCTTTTTTATTTAATAATTTTTATAAAGTATCTCTATACATATTTCTATTATGGTTATAATACTTTTTTGTAAGCATACAGATTTTTTGCCGAGCTGACACGGGAGCAAGCAACATAAAATTGTCCGTGGGTAAAACAGGGATTTGTGATATAAATGCCTGCAACCCTCAGTGTCCGTGCCTTATTGATAGACATAGCAAAACAAAGCTTTATAGGGCATTCGTTAGTAATCATCAGTATCCTGGGAATGAAAACGCTTTGGCCTTGGGCTGAACCGGAAAGAATTTTAGCTTCAATCGCTTTCCCCTGCATAGTTACTATCCGTAATCTAGTACCATTGCATAATTTCGGTGCATTTAATTCCTCATAAGTATTATTGGAGCCGCAATTTTCAAGTCTAGTTTATGCCAAGGAAGTTCTAATGTATTCAAAGAATTCAAAAATTCGATTGGAATATCAATAGCATCATCTTGATCAGTCATGTTATCAATAGAAAGATAAGTTTATTGATGGGCTTCAAAACATTGAAAGAATTTTATGATTTATGCTTGGAACAGAATCGTTTTTAGGTTCTAAAATCACTCGTTCGCGTTACCAGTCATCCTTTTTTTCTGAAATTTGGGCGACGGGTAAACATTAGCTTTTAATAATGTTGGTTCTATTAGTACTTCACCATCATTATTTAAAATATTTCCATTTCCTATATCCAATAGAGTTCTTGAAAATTGTGCTGCATTACTATCACCACCCAAATGTACGCGCATATTTGTGTCAATCTTAAAAGTTTGACAGAAGTCCACAGAAACGACGATTTTATACCTCTTGGCACACCTGCAAACAGTATCACAACACCTCTCATCGGACGTTACTCAGTTCTAAAATTCCTAAGTGTACGATCCAGAGCTTCAAGCTGGTCGCTGCATTATTAATTAAACTTCACTTCACTTTTAATTAAACTTCACTTCACTTCAATCCACTTCTTAATTATTTATTTAATAGAAATAGTTTTAATATTGATTTCTTACAAATATCAAATTGTCATCCATACGTCATTACATAGCTGTCATTTTACGTCAATTACATAGCTGTCATTTGAGTTTTGTTATTCCAAGTCTGATTCTTTTTTGTTATACCACGTTTTATAGTGACTGACGTTTAATGTCAAGTCACACGGGAACGCTGTCTAACGGGATAAAAAGTATCCTATGTCCGTCTCCTGGCTCTAAGCTACCTCCCTACCAATTTTCAGCCAAATCTGTTTTGCCGTTCTTGAGTTATAAGTGGTGTAACTAACAAGACTTTCTTTTATATATATAGATAAACATTTAAAAAAAAC
This sequence comes from Eupeodes corollae, assembly GCF_945859685.1. NCBI lineage: Eukaryota > Metazoa > Arthropoda > Insecta > Diptera > Syrphidae > Eupeodes > Eupeodes corollae. The sequence continues at coordinate 278,483,151 of NC_079147.1, forward strand.
ATTACTCAAAGTTCGTAAAAATTGAAAATCGATTCAAATATCTTTTCAAAAACTTGAAATTTAGGCTTCAAACTTATTTAATCTTATAAGAAATATTTTTTTCAACATTCGATAAAATTTTGGAAAAAAAAACGAATTTTATACAAAAAATAAAACTCCAAAAAAAAAACAATACTAAAACTTGGTAAAAATTTACTTTCGACTCAAATAGCTTTTTAAAAATTAAAAATATTGGCTTCAAACTTATTTTATTTCACAGAAAATATTGTTCTCGATATTCAGTAATTTTATATAAAAATCCAACAGTCCGTTTTTATAAAAAATAAAATCTAGTACGCAAATTTGGTAAAAATTGATACGAGTACATATAGACAAACTTTTAACCAAGACAAATCGGCAGACGGGATGGAAATATATTGGTGTGGGTCGCATCGCAGCCTCTATTTTATATATGATTAATTTACGCATAATGCAATCTACCAACAAAAAAGGACGTAAAGCTTTATAATGTTTAGGATTGGGCCCGAAGGCCCACATATAATTATTTAATGAACAAAAAATTTAAGCGAAGCATTTATGTAATAAGTATTAAAAGGTCATCATTTACATGGTGATGCGGAAGGCGAAAAGGAGGAACCTCTCTGATATGTTCGTTGCAATAGTATAAATGTAAGTTTTTCTTGAAGAAACGGTGCTCGCTATCAGCGAATCACGTTTTTGGAGGGTTTACAGATTAATACATTTTAAACAACCTTTATAAGGTGGTACGAATAGGTTTGCACCGCAAGGAAGACCGCAGAGTGCAAGTCGAAGAAATCTGAGTTGCACAGATTCAATTCTTTGAGAGTCAGAGTTCTGATGGGAAGATTAAACGTAGAGGTCTTACAAAGATTCAGTGACATAGGAGTTCAATAATTCCTTAAGCCAACTATTAATAAAGCCAAGGGATGAGTAGGCCCTGTTTACAATATTATCAAAATGGACTCCAAAATGAATCTAAGCGTCGCAAATAACTCTTTGGTCACAAATAGAACATTCTTAGTGAATGGTAATATGGTGAAAAACTGTAAGGTCGATAGAGAAGATGTAATCACATGCGTGTGAATGTTATGAATTGACATTTTTCTCGCACCAAGTCTGATATAAGTCAAGATCATTTTGGAGTAAGGCAGAATCAAATGTAGTAAAAATATTTTTTGTTACTTTCATTTCATCAGCATAATAATAACGTCGTTGATAGTTAAGACAAATAACAATGGACCAAGGTTTCTCTCTTGGGGGACTTCTGAGTTTAATAATTCAGTAATATTGGTTGTGGTGGATCTGTCTTGAAGCCAGGATGTAGGGAAAAAAAATATAGGTCTACAGATGACTCTGAATCACTATTGCAATCAACTGAAAAAGTTAGAAAAAGAGGCGTGTAGAATTGTTCAAGGTTAGATAGGAAGTGAGTAGTTTCTAAAACTAGAGAATTTAAGGCATCTGAAAAAAAAATAAGTTTAGTTTTCTACCTATGTTGTTGGTTATGCAACTGACTTGAAATAGACCTCAACTTACTGTTTTACTCGAAAGAAAAATGATAAAATATACAGATAATAATATAAGAAATATCAATTAAATCACAACTGGTAAACAAATATAACATAATAAACACGCAACAACCTTCTAGTTTATATAATAGGATTCAATTCAGTTCCTCAAGCAGATCCTTAATGCTTATGCACCCTCATTATTCCTGTCGTACTTAAATGGAGAAACTAGGTTTCGATTAGAACTCCGAAGTCATTTTCAAAGTGCCTAATATTCAAAGAACCTCGCATAAAGTTGAGAGTTGAGATTAATATGTACGAATTTTATATTACATGATTTTAAATAACGAACTGAACTACAAAAATTTGTATAAATATACATATGTACATAAACATTATATACTTATTGTAATTTTAACTGAATAAATCAATTTGAATTTAAAGAATGAGATTATTAATTATTAATTAAATTAAATTAAATTTTATTTAAACTCAGAAATTTATATAAATTCATCTTTGAAGTAGCCTGTTAACCATTTTATGTTTTGTATTTTAGCATATCACTAATATTATAAGATGTACGTCTTACTGTGTATGCATTCAATGAATAAATCTAAATCTAAATCTAAATCTAAATATTCGCACGAACTTGCTCCTGCATCAAAAGTCTGGTTTGTTTATGGGTGGTAAAAAAATTTCAAAAAAAACATAATAAAATTAAGAAATAGAAATGCCATTAATATCATTTCCCAAAAAGAATGTTTTTTTTCTCATTTTGTTTATGAAAATTGTTAGAGCAGTTTTTTTTTTAATTCACTTTTGAAAATACAACATTTTTTAGTTTTTATTCAAATTTGTTTGGAATACAATTATTAAGTGCTTAAATACACGTTTCCTATTTGAATTTCATTAAGAGAAGTTGTTTAGTTTTTACTTTTGAATTTTTTTACTAAGTTATGGAAAATGTTCCCTGCCGTTTTAACGGTGGAGATAGGATCTGATCTTTATGGTATGTATCAATTAGAGGCCGTATCAGTTTTGTATGCTACGATCTTAAAGAAAATCTTCGTTAAATTGCATAAGAATGCAGTTCTTTGCTTAAACTGCAGTTAAGATCGGTTTTTGAAAACTGCAGATTGGAAGTTAGGATACCCTTATTCATATAACAACCAACCAATCCCCTTGAAAAAAGAGGCTGGGATGCGTCCCACTCTGATAAATTCCCATCAGGCCTGTCGATTTGTCTTGCTTGAAAGGTTTTAGGTTTTCACGTCTTGTTTGATATTAGTTTGATTTCGAAACCTATTTTTGTTAAAGAGATTTTTTGTCGAAAACCATTTCTCACCAATTTTAGTAGCATTTCATAAATGTTTTCATTTCTTATAATAAACAAATACATAATGTAATAATAATATTGGACTAATGAGAAATTGTTGGAAGTTAATATAAATAATATTGTTCATGAGATATCGAGAACCGAATATCAACTTTTACCAAAATTGTGTGCTTTTTTTCGTAGATTTTATTGTTGTATTTAAAATGGACCGTTGGATTTTTATACAAATTTTACTGGATACCAAAAACAATATTTTTTGTGAGAAAAAAATTTAATTGAAGTCAATATTTATAATTTTTGAAAATATATTTGAATAGAAAATCAATTTTTTCAAACTTTTAGTATTGCTTTTTTAAGGTTTTTATGTTTTGAACAAAAACTGTCAAATCGTTTTTCCTCAAAAACTTGACAATAATATTTTTTAAAGATGAAATTAGTTTAAAGTAAATATCTCAAAGTATTGAAAAGATACTTATGTCGGAAATCAATGTTTGCAAACTTTTGTTAATTTGTTTTTAGGTTTTAACTTTTTGTAAAAAAGCTGTCAATTCGATTTTTCTCTAAATATTACTGAATGTTATCAACAATATTTTTTTAAAGATAGGATTAGTTGTAAGCCAATATTTCAAAGTTTTGAAAAGATATTAGAGTCAAAAATCAATTTTTACCAACTTTAAGTATTTGTATTTTTAGGTTTTTATGTTTCATAAAAAAAAACTATCAATTTGATTTTTCTCACAATTTTACCAGATGTCATAAAAGTTTTCTTCGTTGCATACAATTGTTTTGGAGATAAAATATTTTTTTCTTCATAAGAATATTTGAGGTGGCAATTATTTTTGTTCAGTTTTTTTGAAATATAAAAAAAAACATTAATTGGATTTTTTTCCAAAAATATACTTGTTTAATACCACGTTACGGTATAATTCATTAGATATTTTGAGTTTACAAAAATGTTTGCCTTTGTTTTTAAATTGATGCGATAAAAACCCAACCACTCATTTTTCTTGGGAGCCCTTTCTGCATCTTCTTATTTGAAGTCTGATTCTTCAGCTAAGGGAGACGGACGCACAAACGTCTCTCTTTAAAAATCTTTTATTTCGACTCAAGGGATCTTAAACGTCGAGAAATGTCCAAATTTTCAATTTGACAAATCGGACCCATTCCTATGGAAAGTTTCACATATAGTAGATCACTTTAAACGACACCATTAATAGAAGTTTATCAGTGCTTTAACATTTCAAATACTAAAACTCAGGTTCAGTTGTGCATTTAATTTTCAAATATAATCTCTTCCTGCTTCTTTTCGATTTGATCCGTCAAAACACTCTCCTGAATATCTTTTCATTCGTTTGAACATGATATAACCTACAAATTAATAACATACCATAAACCTTTTGATATGATGATAAAATATATTTATTTTTATTATTATCGATGATTTTTCACGTCAGAAGTGTTAACTGATTAAAATTAAATTACCATAATTTAAACTGAACGACTACGACACGAATGAAGCGACGCACGATAACGACAACGACAGCGACAATGCCACGGTTGATGTGTTATAATAATAATTTCCAACAGGATCAATATACGTAAACACAGCATAAACATAAACGAGCCTGAAGTCGTTCTCGTTACCTTCACATACACACATCCACACATCACAGCCAAAATAACCTCATTTTTGTATCCAATTTTCAAATTTGAATGCGTAATAATGTGCGCTCATTAAAAGCAAAAACACAATTCAATCAAAATCATGCCAATTTTGCATTTGGAAAATGAAGTCTGTGTAAGGATGTAGGATCAAAGAACCTTCCAATAATACGTGGGCGTTGACAAGTGACATTTCTGACAGGAGCATGTTGGCTGTCGGAAAACCAAATACCGTACTATGAAAATCAGACAAACGACGACGACTACGACGACGATGGTGATGAAGAGTGTTTGTGTGCAGTAAATGTGTGAGAAAGAAAGAGAGAGAGGAGATATTTTTATATCAAACCAGAAATCATTTCATCTGCCTCTGCTTTTATTTTGAAAATGCTATCAGGCAGCAGCCAGGGAACGAGAATGAGACTTAAGGACAGTTAATGCGACGAGACGAAGAGAGATGGAAAAGATGCAAACGTATATAAAATAGGGAGGGGGAGACATTACACAGTGCCTAACTACGGAAGAGGGTAGCAATTTGCAGGAATTGTATGCGAATACCTCATCACGTACCATGTATCACTTCTCGCGTTCCATATTTCGAGCATTCACCACCACTCTTACCGTCTACCCACAACCAACACAATACGACCCCATCACAGCTTGACAATGGAACTAAAATGGGGGTGAATGTTCGATGAAGACCCATGAAAGCGTTTATACTTTGGTCTTGGGGCCTTGTTGTAATTTAATTAATTGACTTCATCAGCATAGCGCACATACATCCCTCGCCACAATATAATTTTTGAACTAACTGTATACAAAGTGTTTGTGTGTGTTTCTAAACAATTATTCTATGCAGGGTTATCTCGGTGGGTGCTTGAGTTTATCTCTGTGTCTATATCAATCAAAGAGTCGTTGCTTGAACAAATAACATTACCTAGCTATTTCGTTAAAGGGTGAGTCGAGCTCGAGACTCTTACCCATAGTAAATTTATATCAAACAAGATAATTGTTTCGTCATCCATGTTTGGGGGGGGTAAAGGATTAATAATATTTATTTTAATCAGGGATGATTTCTATAGTTTCCCACCATCAGTTGTCATATTGCCGAAGGCATTGAACTCTGTACTGGAAGAAGAGGATGCTATATTTACTCCATTTGGAACAGCCATTTGCTCTAAATCTGATATTGAAACAGATTAAACATGGTTTAACATGGTTTATAAAATTTGCTCTAAATTTGAAAGTCATTGAAGCAAAAGTATCTAAATAATTGTACAGGGTGCCTTAAAATTTTATATTGATTATGAAGTCGTAAATTATCAATTCAAGTAGAAAAAACAAAACAACATTTACAGCTTAAGACTTAGACAGATAAAGGTGAGTGTTTTTATAAACGTCAGACTAACTTAGATTTTAAGAACACCGCTAATGCAGATAGCGGTGTTCTTAAAATCAGAATGTTCATCAGACTAACGCAGATAAATTGCAGAAATTGTGTTTGCAAACGTCATTAAGGTCATCAGCGTCTTACGTGTAATGGGTCAAATTTGTCGAATTGAAAATTTTGACATTTCACGACGTCAAAGAGTCAAAATAAAATTTTTTTGAAAAGATGTCTGTAAAAAAATTGTCACCTTGAAAAATTGACAAATAAAAATGAATTTGTCCCCAAAACAATTTTGTGCAACAAAAAATAACGTTTTTGATATGAGGTAAAATTTTGAAATAAAAAAAAAACGAAATGACATTTTTTTTTTTATAAAAAAAAAATAAAACCTAAACAAACATTACTCAAAGTTGGTGAAAGTTGATTTTCGACTCAAATATCTTTTCAAACATTTAAGACATTGGCTTTAAATTTTTTTTTTTTAAATATTGTTTTCAACATTCTGTAAAATTTTAAATCGAAATTGACGGCTTTTCTAACAAAAAATAAAACCCTAAAAAAAAGGCTTTCTAAGAAGGACTAGTTTCTTGATTTTTTTAGGCAAAAAATTAAAAAAAGATTATTTGAAGCAGTAAGAACTCACTGCTATGTGAGTTCTTACTGCGGCGAGATGGGAATCAGGAAAAGGCGATTTGAACTTATAACAGATGTGCAAAACAAAGAAGAATGTTATTTTTGCTGAACAAAATATTGTTTATATTTTTGTTTTTAAAATAAAACTTTCAACTTATTTTTAACTTCCCATAGAAAGTTATTGTAATGGGTCTGATTTGTCAATTTGAATATTTTGACATTTCTCGACGTATCAGGGTCCAAAGAGTCAAAATAAAAGATTTTTAGAAAGATGTCTGGCCTTTTTTTTGTTGTCCATAGCTCAAGAAGTAGAAGAGATATCGATTCAAATAAATTTTGTTATACAGATAATAAAACAGAAAGATGCAGAAAGGGCTCACAAGAAAATTGCGTGTGCGGTTTATTTACCATAGCAGTTTAAAAAAAAAGTGAAAATTTTGGTTAACCCTAAATATCTTACGAACCAAAAAACGCTAGAGACTTGAATTAAATTGTAAATAATATATTGTAACGTGATACAAAACAAATACAATTTTTGAAAAAAAATCCATTAAACGGTTTTTTTTTATAAAACTAGGTCAGAGTCGCTGTACAGCCCGTACACTTCGTCTTTATATCTTCTCCTAGATTCTCCATCTATGCCTACGGGACCAAAAATCACCCGAAAAATTTTTCTCTCGAAGCATCCTAAGACGCTCACATCTTTCTTTGACAGCGTCCAGGCCTCAGTGCCATAAATGACAACCGGGATGAAGAGTTTCTTATAGATGGTGATTTTGGATGCTCGAGAGAGGACTTTACTTCTCAATTGCCTTTTAAGTCCAAAGAAGCAGCCATTTACAAGAATTATTCTTGCAAATGGCTGCTTTCATCGCTGGTGTCGTTGTCTGTGTTAATAGCGGTGCCTAGGTAGACAAAGTCCTCACTACCTCAAAGTTATAGCTGTCCGTGGTGACGTTTTGTCGAAGACGTCGTCGTTCAATGTCCTTTTTTGATAACAGCATATACTTGGTCTTGCCCTCATTGACCACTAAACCCATCTTCTTCGCTTCCGTCGCAATGCTCAAAAACGCTCCTGGGTTTTTTCCAAGATCTGCCGTAGTGTGAATATTTCGTCGATAATGGGCTTTCCTGGTCTGAAGCCACACTGATAAGGACCAATCATGTTGTTGACAAATGGCTTCAGACGTTTACATAATACGGCAGAGAGGATCTTATACGCAATGTTAAGGAGACTGATGCCTCTGTAGTTGGCGCAGTTTAGAGGGTCTCCTTTCTTATGTATCGGGCACACTATGCTGAGATTCCACTCATCGGGCATGCTTTCTTCCGACCATATTTTGCAGATGAGTTGGTGCATGCTCCCTACCAAGTCATCGCCTGCTGCTTTCGGCGGTGATGCCGTCAGCTCCAGCAGCTTTGTTTGACTTAAGTTTAGATATAATTCCACTTCCTCAAGGTCGGGTAGGTGGAATTGTTGATCTGCGTCGCCGAGGTTGAGTGGTTCTATCTCCCGTTCAGCGGAATTCGGTTTGTCATCGCCGTTATATTATTTGGAGAAGTGATGTTTCCATATTCTCAGCATCGACTGCGGTTCTACTACGATGTTCCCCTGATCGTCTTTACAGGCTTCGTTTTGTGGCTGGTACCCTTGGGAGGTTTTTTTACCTTTTGGTAAAATTTACGAACCTCATTCCTGTTGTGACATCCCTCTATCTCTTCGATCGCTCGCTTCTCATGCTCTCTTTTTTCCATCTAAGAAGCCGGTGTTCCTCTCTCCTCACCGCACCGCCTCTTGTTTCGCTGCGTGCTCTTGCCGGCATTCGTCGTCAAACCAGGGGTTTCGCTGTGGTGGCCGTGTGAAACCTAGCACTTCAGAGGCGGCATCTCTGATTGCTGCAAGTCAGTGTTGCCACTGGTTTTCAATGCTTAATGCAGGAAGCATAGGACTTATTAAGAGGTTATTAGAGACTCGATCGGAAAAGGACATGGCAGTCTCTTGCGATTGTAGCTTGGATCGGGATATCCGTACCTTCGCTATAACGAGGTAGTGGTCCGAGTCAATGTTGGCCTCCCGGAATGTTCGGATATCCTGGATACTGGAGAAGTGTCGTGCGTCGATCGCAATGTGGTCAATCTGGTTGACGGTTGATTGATCAGAAGATTTCCATGTCCCCTTGTGGATATTAAGATGCGTGAACTGCGTACTAGCTACCAGAACGTCTCGCCCCGCAACGAAATCGACCAGACTGAATCCGTTGTTGGAGGTAGTGTCGTACAGGCTGTATCTCCCGATTATGCCACCAAAGATGTCTTCTCTTCCTAGCTTGGCATTAAAATCTCCTAAGACAATTTTTGGAAACACCTTCCCCCCCCTCTCGCTCGTTTGCTGCCACCAACAACTTTCCACTGGGGTTGGAACCCAAATCTCCAGTTGACTAGGCACCCGATGTTCACCACGTGGAAGTGAGAGTAGGAGTTGATAGACAGAGGTGGGTTTTGAGAAAAACCTGTGGACGCTTGTGTCCTCTTGAATGCACATGTCTTATATTTGAAATCTTTAATATATTGGCTTTAAACTTTGGAGTAATTTTTTTTTATAAAAATCCAAAATCTACAAAAAGTACGAAAATTTTTTAAAAATTGATGTTCTGTTCTTGATATCTTTCAAATTAATTTCATTCATCTAATTTGTAGAAAATTAAGAAACTCTACCAAAACTGGTAAAAATTTGCTTTCGACTAAAAATCTATTTGACAAAACTAGATTTTCACACTTAACTGTTTCTTGACAACTGACAACTTTTTTAGCCCAACACGAACACCTGCAAGCTTTTAAGCAAGACAAATCGACAGACGGGATGGGAAGTTATCAGTGTGGGTCGCATCCAGCCTTTTTTTGTTACTAAATTTGAAGTCACACATTTAGGCTCCTCAAGAACTTTTCTCCACAATACTGACTTTGATTTTCTGCCAGCAATAAATTGACCTTCATATTTAAATCTGGTTTCTGTTAATAGTTTAATTTGTGCGCTGGTACAATATTCCTTGAAATTCATCAAATTAATTAATCTTTAACCAATTTAGAATTTGAATAAATCGTTTTCATTGTCTTTTTCCGCCATTTTTGATCAAACCGCGTCGGCGTCAACAACTTATGAAGAAAATTCTTTATGCTTTTTTTGTTTATATTTGAGCATCAGTTTATCGAACTTTACAATAATGGACAATTGATATTTTAAGTGATGACAATTATTTGCATTTAGGAACGTACTACAGGAATGATCGCAAATCATCTCTGCAGTGATGCGTTTTTGAATCTACAAAGAGTCAGTATAAGATCTTGTTCAGAAAAAAAGTTATTGAAATCGGTTATTTAGTTCTTTCGAAATTTTTAATCCAAAATAACTGTTATATGAGGATACCTTTCTGAACACAACACAAACATATTTGTTTATATAAAAGAAGGTGTTTAAGGGGATACATTAGTTTATGCAACCCAACAACAAAAAAAAAAGAAACAATAAACACAATTTGTTTTAAGATACAATTTATTTTTGATTTGTTATGCTAATGATACATGTTTACTTCGTGAAGGTCGGACGGCGATTGAAATGTGAATTTTAAAAATTGGATACTAAAAGAGACTCCACAATCCTACTGAATTGAGGAGTCTATACCAAGAAAAGACTTTGATGACAAAATTAAAAGTGAATATGAAGCCAGCGATTGCGCTTCCCACAATAATTGCTGTTCTTAGATTCATTTCTTAGAATTGAATCATAATGTTTTCTTTCAACCACTTATATTGTAGTAAAAAATGGAACAAATAGGAAATGCGATACAGAAATAATGATATGACACTTTGGAATGCCAATTTATCTTTTGTTTATAAATGATACTGAAAATGATACTGAACACAAAATGTGCTGAGTTGAATAAGAGAATAAAACAAATAAGTGTTTGAGTTAAATATGATCTAAACGTATTGAGTTAAACAGAAGCCAAATTAAAAAAATAGAGGAAATAAGAAAATAATTTATAGGTTACCGTTTAAGAAAATTGGAATTCTTGATGCTTGACCAAAAATGTTTACTTTTGTTATTTTTAAACTTAAAATCTTAATTTTCAAATTTGAAGTCAAATGATGCTAATGGACTCCCTTTTTTAGACTTCTCTACCATCACAATGTCATGTTTGATAAAAATCTCTCGTTCGAAATTTTTTACGAAAGGAAAATATGCTATATTTCGGAAGTAAAAAAATAAGTGGCGGAATTATGCGTTAACCTTGGAACACCCTTAAAAAACAAAGGCCATGATTCAAAAAACTTATACATTTTTCAATTTTCTTTCTTTATTTCTGCTTTATAAAGCGTAAATAAAAACAAAAAATTAGAGCTTGCTAAATTTACAACAAAACTCTTTCCCTATGTTTATTCCTTTTTAATATTTTGAGACTTGATCTTTAAACCAAACCCTTACAAATACAAACATAAATGTATCTTATACTGATTCTTTTGTATCTCATAGCTTGTCTTACAAGTTCAAAGTCCTTATATTATAATTAAGTCAAAAAGTTTAAAATTGTTAGGTGCGCATTACCAAAAAAACATTATCCTTCGATACACAGTGTCAAAAGATATCCGAAAATGGTTTTTCTTTCTTTGTTTTCCAAAAGTATAATCTCGCTTACACAATTTGTGGTTTGGCTTTGTAATTTGATTCATATACACCTTTCTGGAAAATCAGATTACAATATTATAACACAAACCAACGAACCATTTTGAATTTCAAATATTATCCTCTTCTATACCTTGCTTAAAATTTATTTATGTAAGGCTACGTGTACACCATCGCATTGTAAGCGCAATGTACATCGACTTTATTTAAGTTGGTTTATTCAAAATAGTTTTTTGAGAAAAAAAAAACCTAAAAACAAAAAATCCTGGCTTCGCATAAATTTTACGTAAACTGCCAGGAAATCGTTGAAAACTACTTAGAGAAAGAAAAAATTCGTGGTTGCTTCTCGGAGAAATAAAATGCTATATAGGTTTTCATATATAAAGAAGTCTCAAAACCTAGTAAATTGTATAAGGTACAAAAATTCATTTCATGCATACACAGCCCCACAAGCTTTGTTATTACCATCCAGTCAGCGCATCGCAGGGAAGAAAACTAAACAAAGGATACGAAAAAAAAATTAAATCTAAAATTCAAAAAGTTTTCGCTCTTCCCTCGCAACTTTTCCCCCACCAGCACCACATTATTTCTAGACATATAATTCTGGCCACAAAGTTGAAAATCGTAATAAGTAAAATTAACAAAAAAAAAATGAAATAAAGGAAAAATGAAAAAAAAAAATGAAGGAATCAGCTAAAGTAACGGCAACGGGCAACACAAGCAACTTAAACCGATTTCCGCCATCATCGTAACCATCTTTATCGTCCTTGTTCCCTTTAAAACATAACTTTGGACACGGACATAGCGCACATAGTGAAGCGTGAACGTGATGTGAAAGTTCTCGCGAGTTTATAAACTGAGAATAATGAAAGCAAAGAAACACAAAAAAGAAATACAAGTCCAAACAAATCAGCTATCCCATCTATATCTTAAAAACATCAGGATGTTAAAAGTTTTGTTGTTTTTTAAAATAATGTTGCTATGAGGCATCATAAGACCAAGTTATGGGTTCGTAATTTTTCTGGAAATTGTACGAAAAATGTTTTGATAGTTTACTATGCTATGCGCAATGTTTTTTAATGCGAAGCTAAGCTTACTTTGAAAAACATTTGTTCATCGTAAATGCTGCAGAGGATTGTTGAGAGTTTTACTTTGGGGTAACCATAACTATTTCGTCATTCATGTAGATTAGTTGGACGGAAAAAGAAGGAAGGAAGTCAAGTGAAATAGTGACTTAAGGGCATATAAACTTATTTTCTAGCCATCTTGGAGAAGAATGATAAATTATGGAATCAGATCAAACAAATAGCTAATCTGTAAGAAGTATGTTCTTTCAAGGTTCGTACGTTTTTCCCGAGTTTTAAAACATTGTCAGGAGAAGACATTGCATGGATATTTTTTTTTAACTTTTAAAGCTTTTATTCTAATCAAAACAATTATATCAGAGTTATCAAAATTATGGTTTAATAAAGGCAGTTTGTTCAATATTGTAAGCAGAAGCAAGTTAAATTCTTGAAATATTTTTTTTTTAAAGCGGTACGGTTTGGAAGATTTTACATCTAAAAATTAAGACCTGAAAACTAGGACATTACACAATAAATAAATAAAAACTCAAGCAAACAAATATACATATAAAAACAAAATAAATAAACAAAAAAGGCAACAATTAATAAATTAACATTTTAAAAAAAAATAAGTAAATAACTCGATTTATGTCAAGCTCAGATACCCAAACAGAAGTTCTCAAACCCGTGGCTAACAATAACAAAACAATAGTGAGGACAACTCATTTTCGAGTTCTTTTGCCAATCGTCTGGTCTTAATAAGATTTCAAGAAAAAATATTTTTCTAACATAATCAATATTTTTTTTTAACATAAACAAATGCGATCGATCGTAGCTTCGTTGAGATAGCTTCGCCTTCACAAATTAACATTTAAGAGTTTATTAAGATTATAATTACCACTACTTGTGTACGACAATAAAGTTTAATTCAATAATCTTTTTTTAATTCACGTCAAACTTCAGTAGCGCGCTTTTGCCGACATATTTTTGATAAAATTGGTCAAAAAATTGGCTTCTCGATCAGATTTTATTGCATTAAGCTGTGGCGGCCATTTTTGTTAAATCCTTTTTTAAATTTAATGGCAAAATACTACTGGTGCGAGAATAATTTTTTTAATTAAAAGAATTTAACTTATAGAAATAGTAGGCACTGAA
>NC_079147.1:278496800-278583800 GCF_945859685.1 Eupeodes corollae
TTTTTTTTAGTCGTTAACAATTTTTTTCCAATTTTTGTAGCATTTTTAAAAATTTCTTATGTCTTATATAAACAAATACAAATTGGATGAATGAAATTTATTTGAAATCAATGTTTTCTATTGTTGACGAGATATCGAGAACCGAATATCATTTTTTACCAAATTTTCATACTGTTTTTGTTTTGTAGATTTTAGTTTTTATGAAAAAGAGGACTATTGAATTTTTATCAAAAATACAATAATGTCGAAAACAATATTTTATGTGAGATAAAATAAGTTTGAAACCAATATTTTTAATTTTTGAAAAGACATTTGAGTCGAAAATCAATTTTTAGGAACTTTTAGAAATGCCAGATGTTAAAAACATTATTTTGCGTAGCACAAAATTGTTTTGGAGATGACATAATTTTTATTCGTAAAATTTTGAAGGTGACAATTTTTTTTCAGTTTTTTTGATTTAAAAAAAAAGCGTTAATTGATTTTTTTTCACAAAATATATTTGTTTGTTATTACGTTACAAAATATTATATGAAATTTAATTCAAGTCGTTTTTTTGTTCGTGAGACATTTAGGGTTTACCCAAATTTTTGCTTTTTCTTAAACTGCTATGGTAAAAAAAAACACCTAAGTAATTTTCCTGAGAGCTCTTTCTGCATCTTTTCAAAAATATTTTATTTCGACTCTAAGGACATTGAAACGTCGACAAAGATCAACATTTTCAATTTGACAAATCGGAACCATCACAATAACTTCCTATGGGAAGTTAAAAATGAATTGCTTAAAGCATTATAAAAACGTAATACAAATCGAGAGTTTTAAATTGAAAAACATTCTCAATATATACTTAGGTTGCTTTTAGAAAATATAGATATTACTGTCAACACTTGGCTTAACTGAGTTTTCTGTAGGAATTGTCAATTAGTATAAATTTGGCTTCAAATTCCTGACAGTTGTGAAAAATACTGGACAACAGTTCATTGTGATATCAATTTGTTTATAAAACGAAAAGATGACAACTGTCAGGTATTTTCCTTCGATACTACAAAATTATCAAATTGTTCATGGAACGGATTTTGACCCTTGTCAAGTTTAAAATTAATAAATTATCATCCGTTGCAATTGTCAATATTTATAAAATAAGCCCCTGATTTATTAGTGGGATCTTTTAAAACTTGTTCATGAGGAATCTGAAATATTTGAGATTGAAGTTGGCAGTTTCTCATTGTCTCGGAAATGACTAGCATTAGTATGAAAAATTATTAAAATATTTTGGTAAGACTAACTATTCCTTCACGTTGAACAGATTTAGAGGAATTTGGAATTTATATCTTTCCTCGTTCTAAAGGAATTTGGAAATTAAATTTTAACAATTTTCAGTAGTATTTTTTTAGATTTTAAGTTCATGTTAACAAATGTTCTACATTTTTTCAAAAAGTGTACTATATAGACGTCAAAAACATAATTCTTTGTAGTACTCAAAATTTTGTAAAGATAAACCATATTTTGTTTGTAAAATATTACACTGACAACAATTTTTTTTAATTTTCTAAATAGACTCGTACATAGCCCTTATTTTTGCATGTTTTTGAGATATGGTTAACGGAAAAATTTTTGCTGATTACGGACGTACGAATAAACGTGAGAATTAAAATTCTAGGTACCTTAGCACCCAAAAGATATGCCAAAATGGTAGTACTTGTCTTCAACACTCTTATGCCTCATCTTGTCTTGGCCTCTTTAAAGTCTATTTTCGGTACCGTACTTTTAAAAAGAGTTCGAGACGGTGTGGACCATGACGAAACATTTTAAACCGATATTTAAATAGTATAGATGTCAAAAACATTATTTTTGGCAGTACTCAAATTTTTGTAAAGGTAAACTATTTTTTTTGTAAAATATTACACTGACAATAATTTTTTTTAATTTTCTGCATATACTCGTACATAGTCCTTATTTTTGCATGTTTATGAGATATGCGGTTAACGGAAAAATTGTTGCTGATTACGGACGTACGAATAAACCCGATAATTAAGATTCTAGGTACCTTACAACCCAAAAAATATGCCAAAATGGTAATATTTGTCTTCAACACTCTTATGCCTCATCTTGTCTTGGTCTTTTTAAAGTCAATTTTCGGTACCGTACTTTGAAGCAGTTTGCTTTATGACGTTGGTGCTGCTGCAAAATAATTCCATAAAATCCTGCTGATTTGTTGTTCTTAAGTGCTTGAATTGCGGCAATGATCTCATCCTTACTAGGAGTTGCGGTGCGGATTCGGGGATAAGCTTGTTCTGGTGGTTCAGAAAGCATCGGCTGCAATTTTATTGCGAGTGTGTGAAAAGTGTTCTTTTAACTTTCTGACTTGTTCATCTACCAAACTTACAATATTCAACTTGTTTCATAAATAACAAATGAGTAACTTGGATCCTGATAGAATGGAGGAGTCTATTAAATATCCGACATGAGGAAACATTATAAAAATTTCAAAATGCAATTGTTCGATATACCGGTATAGAAACTTGGTTTAAAAAATTTTCACGTAAAATATAATTATCAATTTTTCTAAAATTAAGATAACCTGCTCTCTTAAAAAACATTTTCAGAACTTTATAACAATACATTAGTATTGCTGATTTGGTAATGGACCATTTACTTGACGAATGCTTAACTGGATGTAATGCAAAGCCAAATTTTATAGTGAAATATGTTGATGACATATTTGCGGTTATGGACAAATATAAAGTCGCAGACTTATTATTGATCCTGAACGGATTCCACTCCAAACTACAGTTCACTGTTGAAAACGAAAACAACAGTTCTATATCGTTCCTTGATGTCAAAATCCACCGTATGGACACTCAATTGTCATTTGATTGGTTTCAAAAACCAACAGCATCAGGACGTTTGATCAACTTCCGGTCCAACCAAGCCAGACACATAATCTTCAACACAGCTTCCAATTTAATTAACAAAGTTTTTACGTTAAGTGACGTAAGATTCCACCATTCAAATACCATCAAAGTGACCAAAATTTTAAGCGACAACGGTTTCCCGCCAGAAATTATTCGTGGCTTAATTTTACAACAACAATGCAGACGCGCTAAACAACAAAGTGAGGATAACAACAAAGGATACTTCAAAAGCATTGTTTACGTTCCAAAACTGGCTGAGAGTTTTAAGCAAGTTGTCACCAAAAACATCCAAGATGTCCGATTGGCTTTTAAATCTAACCAGACAATTAGACACCTTTTCACCAAACTAAAGACCAAAATAGACAGAGATAAACGCACTGATGTGATTTATAAAATAAACTGCAAAGGTAAACCTGACGAAACATGTAACCTTTGCTACATCGGAACCACCAAACAATTCTTGCGCCAAAGATTGTCCAACCACAAATCTGACATCAAAAACAATAACCTGGCTAAAACCGCATTGGCGGCCCATTCAATAGACAAAGGTCATTCTCCGGATTTCGATTGTGTTAAAGTTCTTCAAACGGAAAAACATACTTCCAAGCGATATACACTCGAAACGCTCCATATCCTGAACAACAAAAACAATATGAATCGCAAGCAAGACACACAGAGTATATCATCTGTATATTGCTCACTTGTTTCCTCATAAGAGTTTTTTCTTAGTTTTTTTGTAGTTATAGACTGAACTTCTTAATTAGAAGTGTTTTTTTACATTGTTTTAAAATTTAATTGTTAAATTGTAAGTTTTTTCTTATTCTTGTTGTCCACAATATTGTACTATGTGTTTTATATTTCATGTTTAATAAAGTTCCCCTGAGGAAGGCAGCAACCCCTGCCGAAACGTCGGGAAAAGTTAATGTAACAACCTTGTTTCATTGCCACGATCAAAGTGACCAAAAAAGCCAAAGGAAAACCTAATTTTTCCTATACACATAAACAATACATTAGTCTCACTGAAAGAATTTTCAAATCTCTAAATAGTGGAAAACTAGAGTATAGGCTAGGCTTATCACATATTTTCTTCAGAACACTTTTTTGCAAAACTAATAAAGGTTGTATTTTGTTATAATATGAACCTCCACAACAAGAAATTCCATATTTTAGTTTCAAATGAAAAATGCCATAATAAATTTTAAGTAGCAGTTTGGAAGAGCAAACTTTACACAAAAAGAACAAGTTTCTAAGAGTGCACCGAAAATATTGTCTAAGATTCTCTGTTTGGTTACAAAAACGCATTCTTGAATCGATTATTAATCCCAAATACTTGAATTCATTAACTGTTTCTAATTTAAAGCATTTATCACTATAGCTCATGGAATCCGAAAACTATGAGAGTCACCATAGGATTACAGGTGCAGTTAAAAAACTTAAATTTTGGACACTCAGTAGCATGGAAAAAGAGATCAGAATCAACAATCTTTTGGCCAGACAAACTGAGAAACATTGTCTTGATTTTGGAACTAATTATCAATTTGTGCTCTGCAAACGAGATTCTTAACTAGCTGATATTCCAATTTATATCCGGTATAAGATTCAGACAACTATCTGTACTATACGAAAAACCAACATCATATCCAAAGGCTGTCAGAGAACCCTTAAAAGGGAAATTGAATAATGAATTAATGTATACCAAAAAAAATATTGATCCTTAAACCGAACCTTGTGGAACTCCCAAATCGAATGTCTTTATATCACTCCTAATACCATTAAATTTCACTCTTTGGGCTCTTTAATTTAAATAAGATCTTAACCAATCACTAGTAAATCCTAGAAACCCATCACTTTCAAGTTTGCTAATCAAAATTTCGTAACTAACCATGATAAGTTATCAATAATGACACTTGGATCTATCATTTCGTTACTTTCATAATGCCTCTCCTCTGCAAGCTAGCCAGATATACTACCTGTTAACGCTATCAAAGGCCTTCTCGTAGTCGATGAACAACAGCTGTAGTGGTGCTTGATGTTCAATGCACTGCTCAATAATGTTCCGCAGGGTGTTGATATGATCAATACAAGAGGATCCAGTGCGGAATTCTGCTTGTTCGGCATCGAGTGTGGTCTCAAAGTGTTCCCTGATGCGGTTCAGTATGATTTTTTCTACTATTTTGGCAACGGCAGATAGAACTTAAACTCCTTACGCATTTTTTAAGATCGCTTGACGATAATTCCCTTCTTTCACTCATCGGGGAAGCTCTCGGTGGTCCAGGCTTCTTTTATGAGCGGATTATGCAGTTTGCTTTATGACGTTGGTGCTGCTTGCAAAATAATTCCATAAAATTCTGCTGATTTGTTGTTCTAAAGTGCTTTAATTGCGGCAACGATCTCATCTTTACTAGGAGGTGCTGTGCGGATTACCTTGTTCTGGTGGTTCAGAAAGCATCGGCTGCAATTTTATTGCGATTGCGTGAAGAGTGTTCTTTTCACTTTCTGACTTGTTCATCCACCAAACTTAGAAAAATACAGTGTACTTCTTTCACCAGGTGTTGCTTTAAGCTGTTTGCACAGGTTGGTGTCAATGCGTTGATGTAGTTACGGTTGTCACGGCGCACACTGCGGAGAAGTTCTTCGTGTTACGAGGATTCTAGCTCATTTCATTCTTCCCCTTGTGCAACAGTTATACGAGCCCTTAACTGTTTGCTTTCGTTGATACTTGCACAAGATTCTTTTAAGTTTCATACGTAACTAATTTTTATACAACTAGTTTGTATTTAATTGATATTTCTCCAGAAAAATCTTATGATTTAAAAGTTTAAAAATGTCAAAATTTTTAATTCTACAAATCTGCCCTATTACAATAACTTTCTATGGGAAGTTAAAAATTTCTGATTTAAAAGTTTTAAAGTCGCAATTAAAATGAAAAAAAATCGTCGATTCATAAGTCCTGTTACCAAATTGTATGAGGATCTAGGATTCAAAAAAAGATTGGTGGTTTTAAAACACAGCTTTGCAACAATTAGAAAGACGTACCCATGTTCTTAATCCACGAAGCAAATAAATTGTTTTACTAATGCATATGTTGTGGTCTTCGGGAATACTTTTAAGATGCCTCTTGTTTATTGACCGCAATATATAGAAACATTAATATTGTATCTTAACTGACGAAAATGAATCAGTAAGTATAACTACGATGTTCCTAAAATATTTGTATGCTTGTAGGAAAGTTAAAGTGTAAGATGTGCATGTGTAAAGATTCAATTGAAGGATAAAGATGAAGTCTACAGTTCCACAATAGATCCTAGTCAATTGTTCCACAAATTAAGTGTGGACCCAGAATCGCAGACCCTTAAGCATCCTAAGAAGTTTCTCTCTAATTTTTCCCCCAAAGTTTTTTGCATTGTTTTAAAAGCTTCTTATAAACTATTTGTTGTTTTTATGGAATACAAATTTTTGTTCTCGTATAAAAGTTATGGATTGTTTATTTTCAATGTTTGGGAAAAGAATTTCTTAGCTATATTAATTACATTAGTTCACGGAAAATGACATGTAACTTATTAGAATTGGGTAAGCGTAACTCTTTGGATAACTTATTCGGAGTAACTTACGTTGCCAACACTTGTTACAAGAGACCAAGACTGAACTGATACCGATGCAGAACAGAAATATTTCAATTTTGACTAAAATTTAATGATATCAGCACGCAAATAACACGGAATGTACACATATTTGGCACAAACAAAGAATTACTTCTATTTTCTACTCTTTGCGTTTTTTTTGTATACAAGGTTTAAACTTTTTACGTCTCCATAAGGAACTACGTATGTACATGCAAACAAAAATTAATGTCGGTATAAATCATAACTTTTTCAAGCTAAAATAATTAACTTATTTCAAACTACTATCGATTTTTAAACAGTTAATTTCCATTTATTTCAAGGTCCATAATATAAGTTCACTTTATTGAATTAAACTTTCAGTAATATGCATTTTTCAATTACCTCATTTTACCCAGAATATGCCCCAATTAAATTATTCACAACAACAACAAAAATACTTCATAACCTCTTATCGCGTATATAAACATAAAATATCAACCTCCGATTTTCAAGTACGAGCTCTCCCACCAACATAAAATTGTATATACTTTATTTTTTATTTAAAAAAAAAAGAACAATTTTTATTGAAGGAAACCATTTGAGGTTTTTGAAGTCATCCCATAATCATAAATCATCCTTGGCCGCAGAGAAGCCAAAATTCTCTCAAAAAAAAAAACAAGACAGCAGCAAGTCATTCTTCAGTTTCAATCCGTTGATGGTACCTATTCTACCCTGTGTATAGATACATAGGGTGTTGGTTGTTGGCTTTGGCTGGGAACGTCAAGTCGTCGAGGACGACGACGCTAAGGGTTGTTTTCCATCAGGGATATGGAAATTGGTGAAAGGCAGATGATGCAAAGAATGTACCGCTAAGAAGAAATTTATAGAGTTTGCCTTTTTTTTATATATATTTCCCGTTTTTCTTTTTTCTAAGTAATATTATCAAAAAAAAATAATGTACAAAAGGAAAACAAAAAAGTTCACCAAAGATTATAATACCAATAGCTATAGCTATGTATAGTATAGAGGAACATACATACATATATATTTCTTTTTCATTTTATATCCCTTTTTTAGTACGTTTTCATTTTTCATCATCATTCTAAGGATCTAATGCAAAATTCCACATTGAATTAAAGTGAGTTTGAAAAAAAATGATTACATTTGTCGTAGGAAACATGTCAACAGTGGGACTGAGAAACTATAAAAATAGACGCAAAATCATTATTTCAAAATCGGTACATAAATATGATAAGAAATGTCAAACTTCGATGTTCAAATAGTATAGACAAGTGCATTCAAAAGGATACAAGAGTTCACAGGTTTTTTCTCAAAAACCTACCTTTATATATTAACTCCTACTCTCACCTCCCCGCGGTGAACATCAAGTGCCTAGAACCTCAACTGGAGGTTTCGTTCCAACCCCACTGAAAAGTTTTTGGGGGAGGTGTGTCCACTTTTCTTTTCATCCAGACGGCAGGCTCTACAGTTCCAGTAAGTTTTAAATACGTTGTAAACACCTTGTAGAGTTACTTAGTCTTATTCGGAGCTCAAGTATGTAAGGAGGGGTTATGTTGACTCTCATCCTTGAAGTTTAATTCACAATCCAGGGCTCTTGGATGAAAACGAAATCTTCTCCAGTTTTTTTCAAGCTGAGAAAAAGGGAGGCCGAAGCCGTTTTAGAGTGTTGGAGATTCATCTGTAGTATTTGCAGCATTTTGGCTACAAATAGGCAGATCAACCTCCACTACTGTTAAATCCAGCTAATCCGTATCAGACGAAGAGGAACCTAATAGTTCATCTTCTTCAAGCTGAGAAAAAGGGAGGCCGAAGCCGTTTTAGAGTGTTGGAGATTCATCTGTAGTATTTGCAGCATTTTGGCTACAAATAGGCAGATCAACCTCCACTACTGTTAAATCCAGCTAATCCGTATCAGACGAAGAGGAACCTAATAGTTCATCTTCTTCCTCACTGGGAAGAGCTTTGTCGTTTGAGTCATCAGTCTCCATTAGGGATAAACTTTTGAAGTTTTCAGAAGAAGACAGTGCTGCGATAGAAGACTGCCCATCCACATTCTCATCCACATCCTAGTAGCACTAGGACCCCTTACGTCTTTCGACATATCTTCTGAAGAGGATTCGAAAGAAGGGAAAGTGATAGTAGTACTGGGATCCACTACGTCTTGCGACACAGCTTTAAAAAAGGTTGTGAAGGCTTGCATGGAGCGTCCACCCCATCTTTTAACTCGAGCCAGAAAAGCAACAGAGTTTTTATTGATTACGATAATCGGACTTCGATAAAGACCCTTTGGGTCCTCCAGTTTCGCTATCTCCCAGTCGTGACAGGGAAGGACCGGGTTACTGCATGACTTTGAGGAAACCAGCCGAAAGCCCGAGTTTCACCATCTGCAAACGGCCAAAAGTAACCGTGCTATCAATATTGCTCTATCAATGACTGCAACTATGATCTTGGTGTATTCCTTAAGAACATACATCACTAAAAGGTTGAGTGAGAGATACTCTAGCAATGTTGGGAGTGCTGGTGTTCTGCACTTTGGGCTTTTTAGGGACGGGAGTGGACTCCTCCAAAGACCTTTGTCGCTTTGACGTGGAGTCGTAGCGACTAGCTTTGTCTAGGATGGATTAAGCCCACTCCTCCCTCTTGCTAAGGATGGGATTACTTTCATCCCCCAATGTTGAATCAGGAGATTTTAGAATCCTCATCGCATAGCGCCGTTGTTTATACTAGCTCCTAATAGCATTCTGGAGAGGTCTACTCTCTTTAGTAGTGGGAAGATCATTATTTATCCTGTACCGCACAAGAACGTGGGCAGTGACTTGGCACTAGCCCTTCTCCGGTGTTTGGCACAGGAGTAACGACAGCCGACGTTGCCGATGAAACTCCGCCCGTTGTAGATACAAGCGACCTTTGGTTTCAGGATATTTCTAGAGAAATATTACCCGAGAATCATTGACCTTACTCAGCTTCTACAGCTAATCAAGTTCCGCGCTGTTGACACATCGATGAGGCTCTGTCATTATAGCCAGATTTAGGCAACAAGTCTTGAGCTAAAGCTGCATCAATCAGCGCCTCATGACCATTACCATTTAGTCTAAATTTGGTAGCATTAGCCTAATATGAGTACATGCTCCAACAGAAGAAAAGGATGACTTGAAATTTCAATGCCCAGCTAGGAAGGGAAGACATCTTTGGTGCAATAATCGCGATAAGTAGCCTGTACTGTTCCAATAACGTAATCTTGCTCATCCATTTTGCTGCGAAGCGAAACTTCATGGCAGCCTCTATGCGTTTTCCACATCTCAAAATCCACAAAGGAACTTGAAGTTCTCCAGATCAATCTACCGTCAACCAGATTGACCAAACAACATGTACGCGAAAGCGGCGCTGAATAGAAAAACCACAGTTTCTCACGAGCTCTGTGAGCAGAAGAAAAGAGAGAAACACCAAATTCTTAGAAGGAAAAAGAAAGAGCATGAGAAGCGTACGGTCAAAGATGTTCACAGGTTCAAAAGCAGGAATGAACTTCGAATGTTTTATGAGATGGTTAACCTGTGACCTGCCATTGGTGCTTTTAAATCCTGGTTTTTTAAAATACTGTATAAGATACAATGCGGTATGAACAAAGTACATTCTAAATACTAATCTTACTCTTATCATCTTTATATATTAATTTTTTTTAAAGAAGAATTGTTTTATAAATTTATTTGAAAATGTGCTTTGTTTCAAAAATTCTTTACTTGTTAAAGCTGTAAATATAATGAAAGAAATTGCACAATTATTAACATTATTGAAACAACTTATTCTGAAAACTATTTACCAAAGCTTGAAATACAAATTTTTGTAATACAGTATTTTAAACACAGAATTTTGTACAGCAGTACTTCGATTCTAGCTCAAAAATACTCTCAATTCATTATTTAGTTAATATTTTTTTTTCAAAGAATTCAATCTTTGTACACAATTATTCAAAAGGTTATTATAATTATTTTTTGTTAAAATACTGGAGAAAAAAAATATTTGAATTTGTTTATTTAAATTCACTATAACGAAGTGCACTTCACTAACAGGAAAATGTGCAGAACGAAATTAAATTTAAGTCGATAACAATATTTTATTTATAAATTAAATAAGTGCACAAATGCACATTAATGAAAACGAAAAAAGCAATTCCGAAATTACAAGCGTACGTATCTCGGAAACATCAAACAATGGCCAATTTTTAATCTACTGTCACTTTTAACACTGTCTTATGTTGACAGTTGACAATTAAGGTCTATGCCATTACTCAAAATCGAATGATACACACAAAGTATGTATTGGAATTTTCAAAAATTAACTTCAAAACTTTTAAATCAGAGTTCCTGATTTCTGAAAGAAATTTTCGTAATTACCCACCGAGTTCTACTGATTTAACTTATTTTCTTTTTTTTTTTTTCTTTGGGGCTACAAAAAAGACCGGGTTTATGTCAATGTTCCACAATAAATTCCAGACATTTAAGTTGCAATTTGTAAAGTCAGTGATCAAGGGCATACAGCCGCAAATGTGCGAGTGCTATGCGCCATTTGGACGTAGTGTATTAAATTTGTTGATGTTTTTTGAGTACAATTCCATAGTTTCAAAGACTTTTAATAAAACACATTCCTTTTTTCATTATGTTTTGTTAAGGAAAAAGGAAATAGTTATGTTAATTTTGTTTACATTTAGACATTTCGCTAAAAATTGTCTACAAATGTGATTTACAGCAATAGCGTAATATTTTACTGAAATATTATCAATAAATACATAGGGTTGCCCCTTACTAAAGAATTATTAAATCAACTTATTTATATAGTAAAGTTCTTCTTAAGTTTTTTTTAAGTATTGAGAAATGGTATTGTAATTCTTTTCAAATTAGTTACATTAAGCTTAATTTTTTGTCAAACTTTCTATTGGAACAATCTACTGTGTCGCACTGATGTGGTCGTTTGTTGTTATCACAGTTCCATTCTTTTCACTGCGTCTTCTTGTAACTGAACAATAAAGGTAGAATGCTTCTCCTCTTTTTCTTTTCCTTGAAGAAATAAAATGAAGTTTTTTATTTGCATGGTTTTTGTGTCCTTAGCTTTTTTGTATGTTGGTTGTGTTGTTTTTTGGAGGACCCATAATTTACAATTTTATCGTCTTCTTCTAAGTTCTAACGTTTTAATATAAATATTTTGAATTGAGTAACTTAAACAATGGTCGTATAGATACAATTTTACTTTTTGACATATTTTTTTTCCTTTCTATTCTTCTTTTATATTTAAATGTGAATTATTGTTTTTGAAGGATGATGAAACCATGAAACATTTTATTCAAATATGAACGTTTTTTTTTGGACAGCTGTGCAGTCCCCGTGGAATCATTCATTTTGATTAAATTTACGACGAATATTGTCTTCTCGGGAAATTGAAAATTTAGGAATTTTTAAAAATCAATCTAAATGATTTGGAAACAAAATATCTTCTTTTTTATGTTTCAATCTTTGTATCGTTGTTATAGTTTCCTTTCCTTAAAGAATTTATTAGCCTTTTGGACTTAAGGCACTTGTTGTCATGGTAAATATTGTTGTATATAAGAAGAGGTAAATTTGACCTCAGAAAGCCTTTTGAACCCTTTCAATAATTTGGTTATTCATTATAAGAACATGGGCTATTATTTTCGGTCGACATGAATGAAATATTTATAATAGGTTTGAGTTAGAGGCATGGATTGATAGAGTACCAAGAATTCTTTTCAACACAATGTTTTGTACATCTTTGAAATTATTAATTGAGAATGTTGAGAGATAGCTTTCAAAGCATATAGAAATAATGAGATTTTAATATTATAATTATCATTGGAATTTGATTAATATCTAAATAATGAGTGAAGTAAATATCAAATTAATTTTAATTATTCATTTATTTTCTAAAGGACGTTACTGAAATTTCAGTTGATTATAAACCGAAATGAAAGTTAAATTAAAATTATAAAATAATCTGTAATTTATTTATAGTTGCCTTTAAAATGTTTAGGAGTTTTTTGTTAACCTGAAACAGATTGACGATGTTAAGAACTTGGTTAGTTTTTATGCGGATTTCATTTTTTTTTAAAGATTATAAAAATTGTGATTTTTCACTTACCATAGGAAGTTTTTGTAATCGGTTTGATTTGTCGAATTGAAAATTTTGAAATTTCTCGTCGTTTCAAGTCCAAATAAAAGATTTTTAAATATATGTCTGTGCGTGCGTCTGTGCGTACGTTCGTACTTTCGTGAAGCTGTTTTCCGTTGTGAACCAGGGCCTAGTGACTTACAACTCTCAACCATTCCTGTGTGCGAGTACTGGTGTCAGGAATGAAAGGGACCTACAATTTTAGGCCGAATCCGAACGGCTAGTTTGAGAAAGCACTTTTTCATGACAAGAATTACGATTGAAGGATTTGTCAATTCCTCGCAAGAGGTACCCGCGAAAATGTATTTTTTTGTATGGTTTGTTTATTTAATAAAAAAAAAACTGAAAAACATTACAACTCTCACCCCGAATATTTTACGAAAGAAAACTAATTGTATCTCCAAAATAATTTACGTAACGAATTAAAACGTTTTTGACAAATGACACAATTTTGTAAAAATTCAAATTGACAGTTGTTTTTACAAAAAATAAAAACCTAAAAAAACATTACTAAAAATTAAAAATATACAAGTCAAGGTCTTGCGCAGATTCGCATTAGGCGTTTTTTTCATTTTTTTTTTAAGATCAAAACTAATAGTGGCCCCCATTCAAGTTGGTAAAAAAACGAAAATTCGAATTTTCTCAAAAACAATTCCTTAGTTTTTTTTTTAATTTTTTCTAAAATTTCAAAATCATATTTTTGTATTGCCCAGGAAAGGTACCGCTCGTAGAACCGTTATTAAGTTTTTTAATTTTCTCAGCAATTTATGAACTGATTTCAATTATTATTTTTTCTTAATTCGCTCTTATGTATATTGCCTTAACTATTTGGATTTTAAAAAAAAAAATATTGAATTTTTATTGTTCAAAATTCTATATATCAAAAACGGGTCAACATTTTTTTACGAAATTCAAATGTAATGCGTATATTTACAATCACTAAATAAGTGCATATCAAAAATATTTTTAGAACAAAATTGAAAAATTTTATATATACAAAATTAATTTAAAAAAAAAATACGCTCTAACGATTTAAAAAAAAAAAATGAAAATCAAAGGTTTTTTGATTTATAAAATGGCATTTAAATTTTTGAAGACAAACTTATTTATCGGGTAAAATTTTAAGTCTTAAAATAGTATAAAATGTATTTTCTATTACAATCTATCTACAATCTATACCCATTATACCTGTATAGGTGTTACGTACAGCCTCTACAACTATTGCTTACGTGTCACTTTATATCCAAAACCCAAAATGTACAAGAGCCTGACTGTTAACAACACATGAATAGCAATTTGCATTTTAACGAAAAAATAAACTGAACGTAATAACTAAATGTTTACGCTAAAAACTTGTAGGAAAGAAGGAATGTGATTGGATTGTAGTAAGTACCTTCGACCTACCAATAACATTCCTTCATTATCATCATAAACATGTCCTTATCTATCTATCTGCATAAAGCTGAGCACGCCAATGGCGATCGCTTTACAATTTAAACACACATGTTCTTTCTCTTTCTTATCTTCAGATAATTTACTTTACATCCTGGTCCTTCTTATATGAAATTAAAATAAAGCTATCCAAAGGAAAAAGCCTTAAACGAACTGGTTGAATACACAAACAGTTGTTTTCGTTAGGTATGCTTTCAACTATTTTTCATTTCCGGGATGAGTTATCCTAGGATGAGTTCTGTCTTGGTATGAATCACAGATTTTGTGTCCAATCAAATGGTATTTATATCTTTGAAGACAAACTTATTTTAAAGGTATACGAGTATTTTTAAATCTGATACAGGTACACTTATCTCTTATAGGTATGTATATATAATCTTATATACATACCTTTGCATAAAGGAGCAAGGCAAGTTTGTACTATCCAGTCGAGCATTTAATTTATATATGATTTATTTACGCATAATGCAAGAAACCAACGTTAGGCAAGAAGCTTTATTATGCTTACGCTTGGGCCCGAAGGCCCACACATAATTATTTAATGGGCAAAAAACTCAAGCGAAGCGTTCATGTAATAAGTTCAAAAAGGCCATCATTTATGTGGTGATGCGGAAGGCGAAAGAGAGGAATCTCTCTGACGTTGATTGCAATAGTATAAATGTGAGTTTTTCTTGAAGAAACGGTGCTCGATATAAGATGTGGAAAAGGAATATCAGCGAATCACGATTTTGGAGGGTTTACAGACTAATACATTTTAAACGACCTTTATAAAGTACATATTAAGAATAGATTAGCACCGCAAGGAAAACTGCGAAGTGCAAGTTGAGGGAATCTGCGTTGTACAGATTCAATTCTTTGAGAGTCAAAGTTCTGATGGGAAGATGAAACATAGAGGTCTTACAAAGATTCCGTGACATAGGAGTTCTTTAAACCAACGTTTGAATAGGCCAAGGGAAGAGGAGGCCCTGTTTATAATATAATCTAAATGGACCCGAAAATGAACCTAAGTGTCGCAAATAACTCTTTGGACACGAAAAGAACATTCCTAATGAATGGTAATATCGTGCAAACTGTAAGTTCGATAAGGAAGATGTGATTGCTTACGGCTGAAAATTATGAATTGACCTTTTTGTCGCACCAAGTCTGAAATGAGTGAAGATCATTTTGGAGTAAGGCGAAATCAGATGGAATAGAAATACGCATTGTTACTTTCATTTTATCAGCATATTAATAACTTCGTTGATAGTTAAGACAAATAACAAAGGACCAAGGTTTCTCTCTTGGGGGACTTCTGAGTTTGCACATAAG
Source organism: Eupeodes corollae (assembly GCF_945859685.1). Lineage (NCBI taxonomy): Eukaryota > Metazoa > Arthropoda > Insecta > Diptera > Syrphidae > Eupeodes > Eupeodes corollae. Next base: position 278,512,270 of record NC_079147.1, read on the forward strand.
GAATAGGAGATTGAGAACCTTAAAGCAACTCTTTATTATATTGGCGCTTTTCAAGGTACGATCTAAGCCATGAAACAAAAAAGGGTGGGAAAAGAAAGGGCTTTAAGTTTATGATAAATAATTTAGTGAATAATTTTATCAAAAAAAAAAAAATTGGTCTCAGAATCACTATTGCAATCAACTAAAAAAGTTATAAAAAGAGGCGTGTAGAATTGTTCAAGGTTAGATAGGAAGTGAGTAGTTTCTGAAACTGAAGAATTTAAGGAATCTGAAAAAAAATTAAGTTTAGTTTTCTACCTATGTTGTTGGTTAAGCAACTGACTTGAAATAGACCTTAACTAACGGTCTTATTAGAAAGAAAAATGATAAAATATACAAATAATAATATAAGAAATAACAATTAAATCACGACTGTAAACAAATATTCGCACGAACTTGCTCCTGCATCCAAAGGAGTCTGGTTTGTTTTATGGGTGGTAAAAACTTTCAAAAAAATACATAATAAAATTTAAGAGAGAGAAATGTCATGTATGTCATTTCCCAAAAAAAATTGTTTTTTCATTTAGTTTATGAAAATCGTTAGAGCAGTTTTTTTTAATTCATTTTTGAAAATACAACATTTTTTAGTTTTTATTCAAATTTGTTTGGAATACAATTATTAAGTGCTTATAAATACACGTTTCGTATTTGAATTTCATTAAGAAAAGTTGTTTAGTTTTTACTTTTGAATTTTTTTACTAAGTTATGGAAAATTTGTCCTTCCTTTTTAACGGTGGAGATAGGATCTGATGTTCATGGTATGTATCAGTTAGAGGCCGTATCATTTTTGTATGCTACGACCTTAAAGAAAATCTTCGTTGAATTGCATAAGAATGCAGTTATTTGCTTAAACTGCAGTTAAGATCGGTTTTTGAAAACTGCAGATTGGAAGTTAGGGTACCCTAATAGCATATAACAACTAACCAAAACCCTTGAAAAAAAGGGTGGAATGCGTCCCACTCTGATAACTTCCCATCAGGTCTGGCGATTTGTCGTGCTTGAAAGGTTTGTAGGTTTTCGCGTCTTGTTTGATATTGGTTTGATTTCGAAACGAATTTTTGTTAAAGAGATTATTTGTCGAAAACCATTTCTCACCAATTTTAGTAGCATTTCATTAATGTTTTTATTTCTTATAATAAACAAATACATAATTTAATAATAATATTGGATGTTTGAGAAATTGTTTTAAGTCAATATAAATAATATTGTTCATGAGATATCGAGAACCGAATATCAAGTTTTACCAAAATTGTGTGCTTTGTTTTCGTAAATTTTATTGTTGTATTTAAAATGGACCGTTGGATTTTTTATACCTATTTTACTGGATACCAAAAACAATATTTTTTGTGAGAAAAAAATTTAATTGAAGTCAATATTTATAATTTTTGAAAATATATTTGAATAGAAAATCAATTTTTACAAACTTTTAGTATTGCTTTTTTAAGGTTTTTATGTTTTGAACAAAAACTGTCAAATCGTTTTTCCTCAAAAACTTGACTTGATGCGATAAAAAACGACCTACTCATTTTTCTTGGGAGCCCTTTCTGCATCTTCTTATTTGAAGTCTGATTCTTCAGCTATGGGAGACAAAAAAAGCTTCGCGAACGTACGGACGTACGAACGTTCGGACGCACAAACGTCTCTCTATAAATCTTTTATTTCTACTCAAGGGATCTTAAACGTCGAGACATGTCAAAATTTTTAATTTGACAAATCGGAATCATTCCTATGGGAAGTTTAACATATAGGATATCACTTTCAATGACCCCATTAATAGAAGTTTATCAGTGTTTCAACATTTAAAATATTAGACATACAATTTTAAGAAACAAATTTATGTTTCTTTCTCATTTTTGAAAAAATCTTAAAAAATACTTTAAAATATAAGTTAGGAATCCAAATTTAGGTTCATTTAAAACAGTTGTGCATTTAATTTTCAAATATAATCTCTTCCTGCTTCTTTTCGATTTGATCCGTCAAAACACTCTCCTTCATATCTTTTCATTCGTTTGAACATGATATAACCTACAAATTAATAACATACCATAAACCTTTTGATATGATGATAAAATATATTTATTTTTATTATTATCGATGATTTTTCACGTCAGAAGTGTTAACTGATTAAAATTAAATTACCATAATTTAAACTGAACGACTACGACACGAATGAAGCGACGCACGATAACGACAACGACAGCGACAATGCCACGGTTGATGTGTTATAATAATAATTTCCAACAGGATCAATACACGTAAACACAGCATAAACATAAACGAGCCTGAAGTCGTTCTCGTTACCTTCACATACACACATCCACACATCACAGCCAAAATAACCTCATTTTTGTATCCAATTTTCAAATTTGAATGCGTAATAATGTGCGCTCATTAAAAGCAAAAACACAATTCAATCAAAATCATGCCAATTTTGCATTTGGAAAATGAAGTCTGTGTATGGATGTAGAATGAAGGAACCTTCCGATAATACGTGGGCGTTGACAAGTGACATTTCTGACAGGAGCATGTTGGCTGTCGGAAAACCAAATACCGTACTATGAAAATCAGACAAACGACGACGACTACGACGACGATGGTGACGAAGAGTGTGTGTGTGCAGTAAATGTGTGAGAAAGAAAGAGAGAGGAGATATTTTTATATCAAACCAGAAATCATTTCATCTGCCTCTGCTTTTATTTTGAAAACGCTATCAGGCAGCAGCCAGGGAACGAGAATGAGACTTAAGGACAGTTAATGCGAGGAGACGAAGAGAGATGGAAAAGATGCAAACGTATATAAAATAGGGAGGGGGAGACATTACACAGTGCCTAACTACGGAAGAGGGTAGCAATTTGCAGGAATTGTATGCGAATACCTCATCACGTACCATGTATCACTTCTCGCGTTCCATATTTCGTGCATTCACCACCACCCTTACCATTTACCCACAACCAACAACCAACACAATACGACCCCATCACAGCTTGACAATGGAACTAAAATGGGGGTGAATGTTCGATGAAGACCCATGAAAGCGTTTATACTTTGGTCTTGGGGCCTTGTTGTAATTTAATTAATTGACTTCATCAGCATAGCGCACATACATCCCTCGCCACAATATAATTTTTGAACTAACTGTATACAAAGTGTTTGTGTGTGTTTCTAAACAATTATTCTATACAGGGTTATCTCGGTGGGGGCTTGAGTTTATCTCTGTGTCTATATCAATCAAAGAGTCGTTGCTTGAACAAATAACATTACCTAGCTATTTCGTTAAAGGGTGAGTCGAGCTCGAGACTCTTACCCATAGTAAATTTATATCAAACAAGATAATTGTTTCGTCATCCATGTTTGGGGAGGGTAAAGGATTAATAATATTTATTTTAATCAGGCATGATTTCTATAGTTTCCCACCTTCAGTTGTCATATTGCTGAAGGCATTGAAGTTTGGACTGGAAGAAGAGGATGCTATATTTACTCGATTTGGAACAGCCATTTGCTCTAAATCTAATATTGAAACAGATTAAACATGGTTTAGCAGCGATATAAAATTAGCTCTAAATTTTAAAGTAATTGAAGCAAAAGTATCTAAATAATTGTACAGGGTGCCTTAAAATTTTCTATTGATTATAAAGTCGTAAATTACCAATTGAATAGAGAAAACAAAATTTTAAAGATTAAGACTTAGACAAATAAAGGTGAGTGTTTTCATAAACTTCAGACTAACTTAGATCTGCAATAGCGGTGTTCTTAAAATCGGTATGTTCATCAGACTAACGCAGATGAATTGCAGAAATTGCAAATTTGTAAGCGTCATAAAGGTCATTAGCATCTTACGTTTAATGGGTAAATTTTGTTGAATTGGAAATTTTGACATTTCACGACGTTTCAAGGTCCCTAGAGTCAAAAAAAAGATTTTTGGAAAGATGTCTGTAAAAAACAATTGTAACCTTGAAAAATTTACATATAAAAATGAATTTGTCTCCAAAACAATTTTGTGCAACGAACACTAACGTTTTTGATATCAGGTAAAATTTTGAGAAGAACCGAAATGACAGGTTTTTTTTTATAAAAAAAAATGATATGACAGTTTTTTATACAAAAAATAAAAACCTAAACAAACATTACTCAAAGTTCCAACTTATTTAATCTTAATCAAAATTTGTAAAATTTTGAGATATATCGAAATTGACGGCTTTTTTAACAAAAAATAAAAAGTCTTTCTAAGAAGGACTAGAGTGTTGATTTTTTAGGCAAAAAATTGAAAAAAAAAATGGTTTAAAGCAGTAAGAACTCACTGCTATGTAAAAAAGGCAAGATGCGAATCGGACAGAGGCGATTTGAACTTATAACAGATCTACAAGCTCTATTGTCCAAAACATAGAAGGATTTTAAAAGACTGAATTAATGATACAATCTTCTTATTTTTGTTTAACAAAATATTGTTTCTATTTTTAACTTCTCATAGGAAATTATTGTAATGGGTCCAATTTGCAAATTGAAAATTTTTACATTTCTCGGCGTTTCAATTTCCCTAGAGTCAAAATAAAAGATTTTGAGAAAGATGGCTGTGCGCGCGTGTGTACGTACGTTCGCTACGTTTTTTCGTCGTCCAGAGCTCAAGAACCAAAAAAGATATCGATTTCAAAAAAATTTTGTTATACAGATAATAAGGCAAAAAGATGCAGAAAAGGCTTTCAAGAAAATTACGTGGGTGTTTTTTTTACCATAGCAGTTTGAAAAAAAGTTGAACATTTTGGTTAACCCTAAATATCTTACGAACCAAAAACGCTAGAGACTTGAATTAAATTTTATATAATATATTGTAACGTGATACCAAAGAGGTATATTTTTTGAAAAAAATCAATTTAACGGTTTTTTTTTAAATGTTGAGAAAAATCGAATTGACAGTTTTTTTTACAAAAAATAAAAACCTACAAAAAAATGTATTTTCGAATCAAATATCTTTTCAAACCTTTGGGATATTGGTTTAAATTCACTTTAATCTTTAAAAAAATATTGTTGTCAATATTTAGTAAAATGTACATGAAATTAAAAACCGAAAAAAAATTAACAAATGTTGGTAAAAATTGATTTTCGACTCAAATATCTTTTTTAAAATTGTAGATATTGGATTAAAGCTACTTTTATCTTTCAAAAAATATTGTTTTTAACATTCAGTAAAATTTTGAAAACAAATTGAATTGACGGTTTTCTTTCAAAAAATAAAAATTTAAAAGAAAAATTAACAAAAATTTGTAAAAATTTATTTTCGACTCAAATATCTTTTCAAAACTTTGAGATTATGTCTTCCAGGTAATTTTTACTTTTAAAAAATATTGTTTTCAACATTCGGACAATTTTTGAGCAAAATCGAATCGCCAAAAATATAAACCTAAACAAAAATTACTAAAGGTTGGTAAAAATTGATTTTCGACTTAAATATCTTTTCAAAACTTAAAGATATTGGCTGCAAACCACTTATATCCTTTAAAAAATAGTATTGTCAACACTCAGTAAAATTGTGTTTGAAATTCTTTTTATTTCACAGAAAATATTGTGTTCGATATTCCGTAGTTTTTTTTTATAAAAATCCAACAGTCCGTTTTTTCAAATAAAAATAAGATCTAAAATAATACGCAAATTTGATCTTGATATCTCTCAAATTAATTTCGTTCATCTAATTTGTAAAAAATTAAGAAATTCTACCAAAATTGGTAAAAATTTGTTTTCGACTAAAAATCTATTTGACAAAACTAGATTTTCACACTTTACTGTTTCTTGATAACTGACAACTTTTTAAGCCCAACACGAAAACCTGAAAACTTTTAAGCAAGACAAATCGACAGTCGGGATGGGAAGTTATCAGTGTCGGTCGCATCCAGCTTTTTTTTGTAATTAAAATCTGGAGAAACACATTTAGTTTCCCAAGAACTTTTCTCTACAATACTGGATTTGATTTTCTGCCGGCAATAAATTCACCTTCATTTTTTAATCTAGTTTCTATTGATTGTTTAATTTCTGCGCTGGTAAAATATTCCTTGAAATTCATTAAATTAATTTGAATAAATACTTTTCGTTGTCTTTTTCCGCCATTTTTGATCCAAATCGCGTCGGCATGAACAACTTATCAAAAAAATTATTGATGCTTTTTTTATTTATATTTGTTTATCGAACTTAACAATAATGAACAATTTATATTTTAAGTGGTGAGTATTATTTGCGCTTATGATCGCAAATCATCTCTGCAGTGCTGCGTTTTTGAATGTACAAAGAGTCAGTTTAAGATCTTGTTTAGAAAAAAAGTTATTGAAATCGGTTGGTTAGTTCTTGCGAAAACTCAAAATTAAAATATATGTCCCATGAGGATATACAAATATTTGTTTATATAAAAAGTAACTTAACCAAAAAATAGAGAAAACTAGAAAAAAATGTATCTGTTATTTTTTGAGAAAAATCGAATATTTGATATTTGACCAAAAATTTTTACTTTTGTTATTTTTAAAATTTAAAATCTTAATTTCCAAATATCAATTGACAAAATGCTAATGGACTCTCTTTTTAAGACTTCTCTACCGTCCTAATGTCATGTTTGATTAAAATCTCTATTTCGATTTTTTTTACGAATACAAAATATGCTATAAATAAATAAATTGGCTGGCGCAATAGTACGTTTGAGAACTAGGGCCTAGTGACTGACATCTCTCAACTATTCCTGTGTGCGAGTAATGTTGTCAGGAATGGAGGGGACCTACAATTTATATGCCGAATCCGAACAGCTAATTTAAGAAAGCACTTTTTCATGGCAAGAGTTACTCTTGGAGAATTCGTCAATTCCTCGCAAAAGGCAGTACCCGTGAAAAGGCTTTAGATGGCATAGACATAGACTAACCATCATACCATGTGTGCTATTAGTCGCAAGTAATAAAACTGATTTACGAAATTATGCGTAAGAATTGGAACGCCCTTCAAAAACAGAGACCGTAATTAATACTACTCATACATTTCTCCATTTTCTTTGTATATTTTTCCTTTATAAAGCATAAATAAGTTAAAATTTGCTCTGCTATTTTGCTAAATTACAACAAAAACTCTTTCCCTATTTTTATTTCATTTCAATGTTTTGAAACTTGGTCTTTAAAACAAACCCCTACAAATACATATATACATTTTTCTTACTTTGATTCTTTTGTATCTTGTAGCTTGTCTTACAGACCCAAAGTTCTTATATTATAATTAAGTCAAAAAGTTTAAAATTGTTAGGTGAGCATTACCAAAAAACATTATCCTTCGATACACAGTGTCAAAAGATATCCAAAATTGGTTTTTCTTTCTTTGTTTTTGTAAAGTATAATCTCGCTTACACAATTTGTGGTTTGGCTTTGTAATTTGATTCATATACACCTTTCTGGAAAATCAGATTACAATATTATAACACAAACCAACGAACCATTTTGAATTTCAAATATTATTCTCTTCTATACCTTGCTTAAAATTTATTTATGTAAGGCTACGTGTACACCATCGCATTGTAAGCGCAATGTACATCGACTTTATTTAAGTTGGTTTATTCAAAATAGTTTTTTGAGAAAAAAAAAACCTAAAAACAAAAAATGTATCCTGGCTTCGCATAAATTTTACGTAAACTGCCAGGAAATCGTTGAAAACTACTTAGAGAAAGAAAAAATTCGTGGTTGCTTCTCGGAGAAATAAAATGCTATATAGGTTTACATATATAAAGAAGTCTCAAAACCTAGTAAATTGTATAAGGTACAAAAATTCATTTCATGCATACACAGCCCCACAAGCTTTACTATAACCATCCAGTCAGCGCATCGCAGGGAAGAAAACTAAACAAAGGATACGAAAAAAAAATTAAATCTAAAATTCAAAAAGTTTTCGCTCTTCCCTCGCAACTTTTTCCCCCACCAGCACCACATTATTTCTAGACATATAATTCTGGCCACAAAGTTGAAAATCGTAATAAGTAAAATTAACAAAAAAAAAATGAAATAAAGGAAAAATGAAAGAAAAAAAAATGAAGGAATCAGCTAAAGTAACGGCAACGGGCAACACAAGCAACTTAAACCGATTTCCGCCATCATCGTTACCATCTTTATCGTCCTTGTTCCCTTTAAAACATAACTTTGGACACGGACATAGCGCACATAGTGAAGCGTGAACGTGATGTGAAAGTTCTCGCGAGTTTATAAACTGAGAATAATGAAAGCAAAGAAACACAAAAAAGAAATACAAGTCCAAACAAATCAGCTATCCCATCTATATCTTAAAAACATCAGGATGTTAAAAGTTTTGTTGTTTTTTAAAATAATGTTGCTATGAGGCATCATAAGACCAAGTTATGGGTTCGTAATTTTTCTGGAAATTGTACGAAAAATGTTTTGATAGTTTACTATGCTATGCGCAATGTTTTTTAATGCGAAGCTAAGCTTACTTTGAAAAACATTTGTTCGTCGTAAATGCTGCAGAGGATTGTTGAGAGTTTACTTTGGGGTAACCATAACTATTTCGTCATTCATGTAGATTAGTTGGACGGAAAGAGAACGAAGGAAGTCAAGTAAAATAGTGACTTAAGGGCATATAAACTTATTTTCTAGCCATCGTAGAGAAAAATGATAAATGATGGAACCTGATCAAAACAAATAGCTAATCTGTAAGAAGTATGTTCTTTTAAGGTTCGTACGTTTTTCCCAAGTTTTAAAACCTTGTCAGAAGAAGACATTGCATAGATATTTTTCTTTTTAACTTTTAAAGCTTTTATTCTAATCAAAACAATTATATCAGAGTTATCAAAATTATGGTTTAATAAAGGCAGTTTGTTCAATATTGTAAACAGAAGCAAGTTAAATTCTTGAAATATTTTTTTTAAAAGCGGTACGGTTTGGAAGATTTTACATCTAAAAATTAAGACCTGAAAACTAGGACATTACACAAAAAAATAAATAAAAACTAAAGCAATCAAATACATATATATAAACAAAATAAATAAACAAAAAGGCAAAAATTAATAAATTAACATTTAAAAAAAAAAATAAGTAAATAACTCGATTTATTACAAGCACAGATACCAAAGCAGAAGTTCTCAAAACCGTTGCTAACAATAACAAAACAATAGTGAGGACAACTCATTTTCGAGTTCTTTTGCCAATCGTCTGGTCTTAATAAGATTTCAAGAAACAATATTTTTCTAACATAATCAATATTTTTTTTTAACATAAACAAATGCGATCGATCGTAGCTTCGTTGAGATAGCTTCGCCTTCACAAATTAACATTTAAGAGTTTAGTTCGATTATAATTTCTACCACTTGTGTACGACAATAAAGTTTAATACAATATTTTTTTTTAATTCACGTCGAACTTCAGTAGAGCGCTTTTGCTGACATATGGCCCCAATTGTTAATAAAATTGATCGAAAAATTAGCTTCTCGATCAGATTTTATTCGATTTAGATGTGGTGGCCACTTTCGTAAAACCATTTTTAAATATAATGGCAAACTACTAATGGCGCGAAAATTAAGAGATTTAAACTTAAAGAAATAGTTTTGTTTATAATATTTAGGCACTCAAAGGGTGACCATGTGTGGTACCCGTGGCATGATGGTTAGTGCGTTGGACTGTCATGCTAGAGGTCTTGGGTTCGATCCCTGCCTATGCCATCTAAAGTCTTTTCACGGGTACTGCCTCTTGCGAGGATTTGACAAATTCTCCAAGAGTAACTATTGTCATGAAAAAGTGCTTTCTCAAAATTAGCCGTTCGGAGTCGGCATATAAACTGTAGGTCCCCTCCATTCCTGACAACATTACTCGCACACAGGAATGGTTGAGAGTTGTAAGTCACTAGGCCTTGGTTCTCAACGGACTGTCGCGCCACCCAATTTATTTATTTATTTTTAAAGGGTGACCATTCCTGGAAGTGTGAGTATTACAGCTGAATTGTTTGAAGGATGGAATACAACTGGCTTGTAAAAATATCTGTATAACCACGAAAGGCATGAAGCATTTCGGCGACGTTGTTCTAGAGATGTATGTAAATGCTTCGGTTAACGTTCTTTCGCCTATTATTTTAAAAGCTATTTTTTGGATCCTATTTAATAGACTTAAACTTGGGGCACCTGCCCAAATATGTGAGTTATATTCAAGTTTTGGAAAAATTAAGGCTTTGTAAATTACAGCCAGATCATAAGGGGTGAAAAATTTCTTGCACCGTCGTCGGAAGAATCCTAATCACCTAACAACGTTTTTTGACCAAAATTGATCCAAAGTCTTTTGCCTTTGGTCAAACTTTGCTCACTAAAAAAAATGTTCTTCTTCAAAAAATACAATAAAAAAACGCAAACAAATTGCGGTAAATTTTTTGACTAATTCTACAACAATATTTTTTTCAAGAAATGTTGTTTAGCTAAAATCGTAGATTTACGATTGATGGGGATTTCCTGTTTACCCTATTTAGTAACCTGTACACAAAGTTTAACCCTTCGACTGTTCTCAAGACTTTGAGTAGGTTTATTTATGAGTATATACAAGCGTCCATTATTTCTACTTTACTATTCAATTACAATTGACAGTTTTGGCTGTAAATGTAAAATAGTGTTTGGTAAAAAATTTTACTGAAAATATATAAGGCTGCCATTTTGTTTTGGTGACATCTATCAAATCCTTTGTTTACTTACGCCAAATAAACATAGCAAGTTACACGATTAAAAAGCACGTTAAAATTTTATTATCATTATTATTTTAATTGGAGGCAATGCGCCCATTTAACGGTAGACGTGGTGGCCCTTCACAATCACAGTCGACTCTTCAAAGTTTGTTTGCCAAATTTGAGACGACAGGTTTAGTAAACAATTAATCAACAGCCGTACCTTCAAGGAACGCAAGATCGGCCGAGAACAGGCTCGCCGTACACAAGAACTCATCTTTTCGCAGACGGGCTTACACCCGTACAAGTTTCAACTGACCCATGAGCTCAAGTTTATGACCATAGACAACAACGTTTGTTCGCTAAATCGTTTGGAAGAGAATCTCAATTTTGGCCAAAAAGTCATCTTTACTGACGGACGCTTTTTTGGTGATGACTGTGCTAACAAGCGAAATTGGTGTATATGGGATAACACCAACCAAAGCAAGATTCACCAGGTGATAATGCATCCTCAAAAGGTTACCGTTTGGTCTCGATTTTGGGCTGGAGCGGCGGCATAATTAATACGCCCTTTTTTAAAAACGACATTAGTGAGGTGGTCACAGTTAACAGCGAGCGCTACAATAACGATGATAAATAATTTCTTATGGCCCAAATTGCACCATGTGGATGACATGTGTTACGTTCCAATAAGACGGCACTACTACATGCCATACAGCAAACGCCGCGATCGACATCTTCATACCCGCACTTATTGAAAAACCTCTTACAATTAACATTTTGAGCAGTAAATGTTAAATAGTGTTTTAAACATATTTTTATTGGAAGTACTAACATAAAGAAAAAGGGCAAGAAGTAAGTTATAACTCGAGTGCTAAGATTATATAACTTTTTTTTATTTGGTAAAACTAGTGGTTAGTATGTAATAGTAAATAACATGACTTAGTTGTGGATATGATACTTTCATATTTCATATAACCTCTTTACATCCCTGGACTTGTTTTTGAAGTTGTCTCACCATGCTGGAAAAAATCCGCGAAAACAAAATTTACTTGTCAATACTCTTTGTAGTTAAGAAATTTCTGGATGTCAGGAAACAGTATTGACCAGGTCACTTGAAAGGGTATCATTAGTGACTTATAATTCACTGCCAAACAGACAAGTCGTTTTGTTATGGACGGGACATAAATGTGAGAAAGCCACTTCTGGTTCTCAAAATAAACCTATGATGATATGGACAAAACGTATGTGGACTTGGAGTTTTCGGTTTTTAGTTATTCCAGCACACGTCAAACACAACGCTAGTCAATGGTTGTATTTAACAACTATTTACGTAGCAGCAATAGTGGCTGTCATAATTTTTCGACATTTCAACTCACCAAGGAACAACAAAAATTTATTCATATACGATATGCTCATCGAACTGTCTGAAGAGATTATAGAGTTGGAAACAGCCTACAACATAAACCAAAATTTAAAAAAAACTACTTTGGAGTCCCTTCATCTTATGGGAAGAGAGACTTTCTCGCAAAAAGGGTAGATGTAACCTTTGTTCAAGAGTACAAGAGACATGTGGCTGCTGCGAAAGATATTGTTGCCATTACTACACAAATAACATTATGCGTCAAATGTCACGTAAAAACTATACCAACGTCTTTAACCTAAAAGTAGAACTAGATAGATGTATTCTTATTGAAATAAAGAAATTATTGAACGAAATACATTTTATTCTAAGATACTACATTATGGGATACTAGTCCAGTCAATGAACGAACAAAATTGCCTTCACCTCAAAAAAATCCAACTTACTAAAGGATGTCTTGTGATGGCCTAAAAAAAGTCCCCAAGAATCCGACGGTTAAGAGAAACATGGTGTTTGTTTCAGTTTTTCACGTTTATCTCGAAAGCTATTTGTTGTATCAAAAAATGTCGTTAAATTAAATTTTATAAAAGAAAGCTTCTATGATTTTGTTCGCAAATGTTATAGTTTCGAGTTTATCTTGAAAAGTATTTGTCGTGTCAAAAAATAATCTTGTACAAAATTAGGGCTTATTAAATTTTCTAAAGAAATATGATGTTAATTTGTTTGTACTATTTGTACTAGACTAAAGAAACCAGCATTGAAAATAGAAAAAGGAAGTGCAACGCAATAGGGCATAGCATTATATAAGTTTTGGGTTACAGATCATTCATGTCTCCAATACTAAGCAGCCTTGCCTAATTTATAGACAGAAAGCTTGGTTCTAAGAAGTTGGTAAACCTTATATAAAGTTTATAGTTTTGTTCTCCATACTATGAAGCTCAGTTGTTGGAGATATTAGCTATTTGCCACACGCGATCAGATTCCATCGGTTTATTTAATCAATTAGTAAAGAAATCGTTGCCGAAGCTTCATCTGAGTCCGGTCTATCAAAATGCGTAATCAGATTGGGTGGATTTCACCTGTTATTGTCCTTTATTGTTCCAATAGGTTTTCTGATGAGTGGAAGTGGCATTCAAGAGCTTATGAGTACTAAATACGCCCCGGTTTCTTTTGAAAAGATGCTGTAAGGAAAAGCTTTCGCTAGAGCAGTTTGTGATTTACTCAATACAGACATCCTTAGCTAATGTTATAATGGAACAAGTCGAAATAAGCCAACATGAATAAGAGGAAATCCAAAATCTCATGAAAATTTTTATTGATGAGTATCGTTCGTTATGTGCACTAAAACAACCCTCATTTGATCCAATAGTGATAAACTACATAAAACAATCTTAACAAACTCAAATCTAGTGGACCAACAGCAGACTAATGTATTATGTTGTTTAATATAATTACTAGCGGTCTGGCGATTGGAATGCCAAAATTAACTGTATGAAGAATATGATTCCATATTTCCATGCCGCCGGGCACTTCTCGAACGCCAAATCAAACAAAACTGCCTTCTGGGATGACCCCAGATGAATTTAAATACTTTCTGCAAGAGGCTTACTTTACTATGAGAATAACTGACCGATTTTGGACAGGATTGCGGTCGGACCAGACGATTGGACAAACTCTAATGCATGGAATGAAGAGTATAAATGGCTTGGCAACAGGGCGTGGAATTACTGATAGTGTACTTATCAAATGGGTTCTAGGGCTGACTGCTGACTCATGAAAATTGGCGTTATTTTTTTTACTGATGAGCAACATAAAGATTTTAAGGAGCCATGCATGTTTTCCCCGAATGCATATAAAGTCATCTTACAAACTAAAACAATAATATCATATTTCTTTAGGAACTTTAATGAGCCTTAATTTTGTAGAAGATTTTTGTTTTGATATTACAAATAATATCGAAAAAACCTTATGTTTCTCTTTACTGAAAATTGTTTCGATATTGAAAAAAAATTAAATATGAATTGAAAGGAAAGTTCTTCGCTAGTGGTTACTTAAATATACATTAGGAGTTTAAATTTTTGTTTGCAGTTATAATTTGTCTTCTTTTTTTATCTCAAACTAACCTGTATAAAGTTTGTATTTCTAATCAAAAGAAAACACAATTAAATATCTATTTAAAATTTTGTCCGAATTGTATTCAATGATAGCTCTTAAATTAAGTAATTTTGTTGATTAAAATTTATAAAACTCTCAAGCTTCATTTTGATAAAAAAAAACCATACAAAATGAACTTTCTTATTCGCTTTAATTTCGATTAACAATTTTCAATTATTGAAACCAATGATAGCTCTATCCTCTCCTTAGCATCCAAAAACTGCGAATTCTTTAAATTATAGAACATAATCTCAAATTATTCCAATATTCAGTATCTTTATTATCTAAACGAAGTACACATTCGTAGTTCATATTATTCAAAACTTAATTTGATAATGAAATTTTCAAGCATCTCTTCGTTTAACTAAATTCCAAAATCCACCTTAAATCGCATTTTAAATCGGCTAAATTACCATGATCCCAAATCTAGGAGTTCGTATTATGCATTCAAGAAATATAATCTCTCGAGTGACACTGAGACATGACTAACGTAGTAATAAACTGAATAAAAAAAAACCAGAACAAACTCTAAAACTCTCTCTTTTACCTTAATCCAAAAGTATATTCGAGTACGAGTAGTCTCTCCTTTACAACTACTATCCACTTAGTTGAAAAGTAGAAGGATAAAGAATAGTTAAAGAAAGATTAAGATGACGGTCATCTTCTTCTTCTTCTCTTCATATCTTTTTCTTCTTTTTTATATCTATATACTTTTGTCGTGATTATATTTTCCTGCTTCCTGCTAACAAAGGGTCAACTTTTCCATCTTTTGAAAAATTTGGCAAGCACACAAATCCCCATACAGAAGCAAAACCTTCATCTTCAAATCTGCATATCAAGGTAGAAAAAAGAATCTATGCATATAGGTTTCCTTTGATATTTTCCTAGGATTTTTCTGTGTGTTTTCTGTTTTCTTTGCATAGCAGGCAAAGTCCTATCTCTCACCTAATTAGGTTAAGTTCCGATTCCGTTTTGCCTAACATGCCTCTTTTTTGTGTGCCTTATTGTGGATTAGTGAGCTCGTTTTCATGTATGTATACAATATACATTCACAACATACAAACATACTTTTATCCTTTATAATCCTGCTAGAGTATCCCATACCAATGTGAATACAAAAGGACAACAAAACACAAAGCAAATTGGAAATGAAAAGATAGATAGACCAAATCTACTGTCATTTGTGCTGTGTGCTCTAGAGTTTACATCAATGTAGAATAGGTATTCGTAGTATAGGAAGGAACATAGTTTTTTACTCGTACATAAGGATGTAAGCATAAAATTGTGTAATCCTGAAATGTCCTCTTTGTTATTTAAAATTCCGTAAAACACATCTAGGACAAGAGTCCATCATTCTGTTGCCTTTTTGTGTGAGTCAGTAGCTTGATAGCAAATGAATGTTGTTTTTTTTGTGTTCACTTTTATAATTGAGTCTGTGAATGTATATTTTTATCTCATTAAGTTTGATAGGTAAATTTCACCAAACCTTTTAATGAAATATTTTATTTAAATAATCTTCTACCTTTTATGAAAATTAATCTCTATTTCTCAGCCCACGTAAATGAATGTAAAAATCTCAATAGTTCTTTTTTTTATAATACGCTCACACTCAAGGGGAAATTACTACACTAATGAATTCGTGAATAATGCAAGGACTGGGAAAGATAGAGTGTATTAAGGCTTTGCACATTCGTGCAGTACGGCTAAGGAATGAATCTCTGTATTTGCAGTACGACCGAAGTTAAGTTCGAGGTAATACTGATAAGCATTCCCAGACGAGCGAGTATTACGGTTGAACTATTTAAAAGGAGGAATACTGCTGGCTACTTCTTTAGAGCATAAACCATTAAAATAACGGTAAAAAAAGGTTAGACAAAAAACCTTACGTCGATGTTCAAGCGAATAAAGAAACTTATGATGATATTATCACCAATCAATTTAAATGCTCTACAATTAATACTATTCAAGAGACTTAAGTAAGTTGCAGGAGAACCAACCCAGAGATGGAAGTAGTACTCAAGTATTGGACTTACATATATAAGTCTTGTAGACATCAGACAGATCAGAAGGGGTGAACAATTTCTTGCATCGCCTAAGGAAACCAAAAAACCTTGCGGTGGTTGGTGATACTCATACCGAGAATTATGAGATATTTAGTCTCATTGATGCATGTACATTGTAAATACAATCAATGGATAATGGCAAGGGGGGTGTACCTCACTTTAGCGATACAAGTTTTTTGGGCTTACAGCATTTTATTCCCCATTACACAATGATGTTTGAATCGGAATTAAATGAGCTCATCATATTTTGTTCTTGCAGTTCCACATCCAAAAAAGAAGATGTGATTCTAAAAACAGGTATGAAAAGCTAAGAATACTACCGTCGTCAGCGAAACAATGTATTGGATTAGAAGCTGCAGACAGGAGATCATTAATAAAAATGGAAAAGAGTGCAGGAGATAGAACAGAGCCCTGGGGCACACCAGCACTTGTTTAGTGGTTTTCAAACTTGAACCCATCCAATACCACTTGTATTGAATAATGCGCAAGGTAATTACTTATCCAATGAAAGATTCATGAAAGCCGAAATCAGGCATGTTGCACAAGAGATCCCGATTTCGAACCTTTTTTTTTTTTTTTTTTTTTTTATAATAAACACACACTCAAGGGGATATTACTACCCTTATTATGCAGATGCACAGTGTGAGCACTAGGAAGAGGAGAGAGGGTTTAAAAGGAGATGTCGGTGCACATTGGTTTTGAATTCCTGAATATTGCAATGACTAGGAAAGACAGAGTGTGGTAAGGCATTCCACATTCGCGTAGTACGGCTAAAGAACGAATCTCTGTATTTGACAGTACGACCGAAGTTGGGCTCGAGGGTATACTGATGAGCATTCCTAGAAGCGCGAGTATTACGGTTGAACTGTTTAAGGGGAGGAATGCAACTGGCTATTTCACTAGAGCATAAGCCGTTAAAATAACGGTAAAAAAGGGTCAGACAAGAGACCTTGAGACGATGTTCAAGCGAAGTAAATGAACTTATGATGGTATTATCACCTATCAATTTAAATGCTCTACGTTCAATACTATCCAAGAGGCTTAAGTAAGTTGCAGGAGCACCAGCCCAGAGATGGGAGTTATACTCAAGCTTTGGACGTATGTAAGTCTTGTAGATAACAGCCAGATCAGACGGTGTGAAATATTTCTTGCATCGCCTAAGAAAACCCAAACACCTTGCGGCATTTTTGGCGACATCGCGTATGTGATCATTCCATAAGAGGTGGTTGGTGACACACATACCGAGAATATCGAGGTGTTCAGTCTCATTGATGCAAGTGCCATCCATGGATAATGGCAATGGGGGTATATCTCGCTTTAACGATACAAGACAGCATTGGGTTTTCGAAGCATTAAATTCCACGCGGTTTTTTAATCCCTATTGAACAATGCTGTTTAGATCGGAATTTAATGAGCTTATCATATTTTGTCGTTGCAGTTCCACATCCGAAGAAGAGGGATGTGAGTCTGAAAACGAATATGAAAAGCTAAGAGTACTATCGTCAGCGAAACAATGTATTGGATTAGATGTTACAGACAGAAGATCATTAATAAAAATGAGAAAGAGTGTTGGGGATAAAACAGAGCCCTGGGGCACACCAGCATTTAATTTATGGTTTTCAGACTTGAATCCATCCAATACTACTTGTATTGAACGATCCGAAAGGTAATTACTAATCCAATGAAGCAGGGATTCATGAAAACCGAATGCACGCATTTTCGATAAGAGAGCCTGATGCCAAACCCTATCAAATGCTTTTGAAATATCAAGTGCAATAATCTTACTTTCTCCAAAACGATGTAAAGATTTGCTCCACTGTTCGGTGAGATGAACCATGAGATCACCAGTGGACCTATTGCTACGAAAGCCGTATTGCCGGTCATTAAGAAGCTTTCGATCTTCAAGATATTTCTTGAGCTGATAATTAATCAGCGTTTCCATGACCTTGGAAAGAAGGGACGTAAGTGCAATCGGTCGGTAGTTAGAGGGTGAGGAAGATTCGCCTTTTTTGGGAATAGGCTGGACAAATGCGGTTTTCCATCCGCTCGGAACGAGACCTGAGGAGTAGGACAGATGAAAAAGCTCACGCAGTGGTTTTGCCAGCGTTGAAGAACACCTCTTCAGAACAATAGCGGGGATACCATCCGGACCAGCGGATTTATGTGTGTTTAGACCTCTTAGGACTCTTGCCACAGTACGAGTGCGAAAAAAGATTGGTCCCATAGAATCACTAACTCGCTCAAGTATAGGCGGAGTCATAACACTCACTGGCAGCGTAGAATTGGCGGCGAACTGCCTAGCAAAGAGATTAGCTTTCTCTAAAGAGCTAACAAAAGGAGTGTCATTATCAACGAGCGTAGGAACCGAAGAAGAGGAAGAATTCCTCATGTTTTTTACAAATGACCAAAATTTTTTACTGCCTTTGGGACATTGCAGTATTTTTTGCCGTAAATTTTGGTCATGTAAAAATTTGGTCCGTCGAATATGGGCGTTGCAGGCCTTCCTGGCTTGTTTGAACTTTTTCCGGCTTTCCTCAGTACGGTTGGCCTTATAGCAACGGAAACTAACCTCTTTGACCCTAATAACCTCTTTACAGCTCGCATCAAACCAAGCGTTTCCCTTGGGTCTGATGCTTTTAACCCTATTCGGGATAAAAGTTCTCATTCCCAGGAGAATCAAACTTGTGATCATATCAGCGCTGGCGTCAACGTCACTATCGAGGAAGCATAGTGACCAGTTAAAGATCCTGAAGTAATTATTGAGACCGTCCCAGTTGGCTTTCTCGTATTGCCAAACGGTTCTCTTAGGAGCTCTTTCTTTAACTGGATTTTTGCACGAGAAATTTGCTGATATAACACAATGGTCAGATGTGCCTAGAGGAGATAGAACACTAACAGTGTACTTATCAGGGTCAGAGGTAAGAAACAAGTCAAGAGTGTTTTCTGCTCGACCTTCAACGTCCGATATTCGGGTTGGCTCGTTGACAAGCTGAGTTAGGTGGTTCAACTCAGCGAAGATTTCTGCACACACTCCATCGGGTGTTGTCTGGCCTGAATGTTGAAGCCATGAAGAATTGTGTACATTGAAATCGCCCGTAACAACGATTTCAGTGCAAGGATAGGACGAAACAATTCTTTGGATGGAATCAGACAAAGCATCAAATTCACAAGAAGTTGATACTCTGTCTAAATTTGGGCTTCGATAAAGGAAGCAGTAGTGAATGATTTGCTTATTCACGGATAATTTAAACCACATATAATTAAAAAAGGAATTGGTGCAAAGACCATATTGTGGTAAGAGCTGATAAGCAACATCATTCCTAATGTATATGGCGAGGCCATGGTGGGAAAAGAATAAAGGCACCAAGCTATACCCATGAATAAAAAATTCAGCAGGACCTACTTGGGTTTCACTTAGTGCCAAAACAGCTGGCCTGTATGAAACAGTATGGCGGTATGCTAACAAAAAATTTGCCCTTAGCCCACGAATATTACAATAATCTACTCTGAATTGTCCAGTCATTGCAAAATAAAAAAATGTCTAAAACCAATACAGATAGAGATGAAAAATAAAATTCACTGAATTGAAACACAGAATAATTATCAATACCCTTCACTGCTAGTGTTATGCCTTAACAGTGACGAGAACCGATCCGACCCTGTGATGCAAAACAGTAAATTCAATTCAAATAATCTGCTGAAACACAGATTAGCAAATGCACCAATTCCAATTGTAATTGATACATAAACTAGGCTGTGCAACTGTGGAAGAACCTTATCAAATGCTTTTGAAATATCAAGTGAAATAATCTTACTTTCCCCAAAACAATGCAGCGATTTGGTCCGCTTTCCGGCCGATAAACAATGACATCACCAGTGGACTCATTGCTGTGAAAGCCATTCTGCCGGTCAATAAGCTTTCGATCTTCGATATACTTTTTGAGCTGATAATAAATCAGCGTTTCCATTGGACGTTAATGCAATATGTCTGTAATTAGAGGCAAGGAAAGATTCGCCTTTTTTGTGGATGGGCAGGACATATGATGTTTAACATCTGCTTTTAACTAGACCTAAGAAGTAGGTTAGGTTAGGTTGGAGTGGCTGTCCAGATGTCATTGATGCACCTAGACCTCAAGGGTCCATTGTGATACCACTAATGAGGTTCTCATGGGAGAGTAATTAACTTAAACAAACCTCTTTGTACTTTTAATAAAGTTAGAGAGACATTTTGTGTCAATCGTTGCCAGTTCACTGGTATTATCAAAGAAGTATTACCGAGAAAGTTATTCCTTCTAATGTACATAGAAGGTGTTGGACTGTTTCCTCTTCCTCCTCGTTCATGCAGCTTCTACAGAAGACATTTGTGTAGACCCCTAGCCTCAGAGCATGTCTTCCTATGAGGCAGTGTCCTGTTATTACTCCAATTGTAGAGCTTATACTTTGTCTGCTCAGTGATATCAAGCCTTTTGACCGTTTTTAGTCTATGCCTGGCCATATTTGCTTGGTTGCAAGGCAGGTGGTACTCTGTTGACCATCTACCATTTGTTGATTCTAGAGTATATTGTTTGAGAAGAAGTGGTGTTCCTATGTCATGTTTTTGTCTAACATTAGGCAAAAGTGTTCCGTTTTTGGCGAACTCATCGGCTTTGCAATTTCCCAGAATGTCTCTGTGGCCCGGCACCAAAATGAGGTGAATATTAAACTGTTCCTTCATCTCATTCAGAGATGATCGACAATCGTGGACTATTTGAGAGTTTGTGGAGACAGACGCGAGAGATTTAAGAGCGGCTTGGCTGTCCGAGAAGATTCGTATATCCTTGCAAGATATAACGTTTTCCTTGAGCCAGGATAGTGTTTCTTTAATCGCTATTACTTCTGCCTGGAATGCACTACATTGATTGGGAAGTCTGTATGATAGACTGAGATTCAGTTGTTCCGAATAGATACCACTTCTAACTCCATGATCCTTCTTTGAACCGTTTGTATAGAAGTGTACAGCATCGTGTTCTAGAGGTTTCTCTTCTTTCCAGGAGAATCTTGAAGGGATGGACACATGGAAGCTTTTGCCAAATACCATTTTGGGGTGGTATAGTCTAAGCGATCTGGGATAGATCTGAATTTGTCTAGAATAGTAGTATGTCCATTATTGTTACTGTTGCATGGAAAGAGGAGGCTCAAAGTTGGCTGCCACCATTTTGGAGAAGATGTCAAGAGATGTTAGGTTTAAAAGCAATTCCAGTGCTGCGGTTGGTGTTGAGCGAAGTGCTCCTGTGATGCACATACCTGCTGACCGCTGGACTTTGATGAGCTTATTTAGACTTACCATCTTGTGTAATGCGGTCCACCATACGACAACTCCATAAATGAGTATCGGACTGATTACCAAAGTGTATAGCCAGTGGGTTATTTTTGGGGAAAAGCCCCATTTTGATCCTATGGCCATTTTAGAAGTAAAAAAAGCTACAGTAGCCTTTTTTTTACTCTTTCATCAATATTTGCCTTCCAATTTAGTTTTTTGTCTAAAATGAGGGCCGAAATATTTAGATTGGTCGGAAAAGCTTAATTGTATTCCTTTCATCTTGGGTGGGCTAATCTGATGAATTTTGTACCTTCTCGAAAAGAGTATTAGTTCTGTTTTATGTGGATTGACGTCCAAGCCACATTGCTTAGCCCATTTTGTTTGCCTATTTAAGGCATTTTGTAGGAGTTCCGAGAGAACTGGGGGGTGTTTCCCAGATACAAATATTGCAACGTCGTCAGCATAGGCAATCACCCTGAAACTCCCTGCTTCCAATGATGTTAGTAGGTCGTTTACTGCCATGTTCCATAAAAGAGGCGAAAGGACTTCACCTTGGGGGGTGCCTCGATTCACCGATCTGATGGTAGTAAAACTTCTCATGCTAGAAGTTATTGTCCTGTTTTTAAGCATGAGAGCATAGATAAGATCTATGAGTGATTTCTCTAATTGTAGCTTATCCATTGGTGTTGTGATCGTCTGGTAACTGACGTTGTTGAAAGCTCCTTCAGTATCTAGGAACGCTACTAAGTTATATTCTTTGTATTTAAGGGAATGTTCAATAATACGTACCAGCGAGTGAAGTGCTGATTCTACTGATTTTCCCTTAGAGTAAGCATGTTGAGCTGTGGAAATGAGACATGGTTTTAAGTTGCGTCTGATGTAAATTTCAATCAAACTTTCCAAGGTTTTAAGAAGGAAAGATGATAGGCTGATTGGTCGTAGATCCTTAGGGTTAACGTGGGAGGGTTTCCCTGCTTTAGGAATGAAGACTACTTTTGCCATTCTCCAGAATGATTTCAAATGGTGGAATGATCATGTCTGAGCATTTTTGTAGTTCGGCCGGAATGATTTCGTCTGGTCCTGGAGATTTATACGGATCAAAGCTGTCTATGGCCAATTTTTGCAATTTTTCCCGCGTTATTAGATAAACTAAATCGCTTGTAGAAGCTTTAGACTCTGATGTTAAGTCATTGAGTATGTTAGAGCTACTTGGAAAGTGGGTGGCTAGTAACAGATTAAGAGATTCTTTATCTGTGATAGTCCACGTGCCTGCTTCTGTCTTTAAAGCACTGGGTATTGTTGGACTTTTTGAGAGAATCTTGAATCTACTGAAGTATTTTCTATTTTACCACAAAAGTTTGCCAAGAAGACCTCTCACTCTTCCTTAATTCTTTTTATATTGCTTTAGAGCTTGTTTGTATAAGTCCCAGTCAGAAGGAGATCTAGTGTACTAAGATCTATTGAAGAGTTTGCGACAGCTCTTTCTGAATGGTTCTAGTTCTTTACGCCACCAATGAGGTTTCTTTTTACCCTTTAAAATGGTTGAAGGGCATGAAGTTCTCGTTAATTCATTAAAGGCTTTGGTGACCTAAGGAGTAGGATAGGTGAAAAAGCTTACGCAGTGGTTTTTCCAGCATTGAAGAACACATCTTTGGAACAATAGCTAGGACTACCGGATTTATGTGTGTTAAGATCTCTAAGGAATATTGCCTTTGTATGAGTGGGAAAAAAGATCCCATTGTATGAGTGGGAAAAAAAGATCCCCAGGCAGAGTCAAAGTCAAATAAATTAGCTTTCTCTAAAGATCTAACAAATGGAGTGTCTTTGACATCGAGCGTATTAATCGAAGAGGAAGGATTCCTAATGTTTCTTACGAATGACCAAAAATTAGTACTGCCTTTGGGACATTGCAGTACTTTTGTTGTTACATTGAGAGGTTATAAAGCAACGAAATATAATTTTGTAATGGTTTAATGATACTTAAATAAGTGCAGCAAACGTGATAATTCTAAGAGTCAATGAGGGTGTCTTCAAAGGAATATTTGATCCTTTATAACTTTTTGCTCAATACGCCTTGGGGTGGGACACTTGCTACCAATTATAGGAAATAATAAGTTTTTCTTTTTTAGAGCTTTTAGAAACTCTCTGAACCTTTTGATTTAATTTGTGGTTGAATTTTCGGTAAAATGTGACCTTTTAAGTATTTTTACCCTTTTATAGATATTCAAAAAATAAAAATAAAATGTTTAATGGAAAATTCTAAAATCAACCTAAAATATAAAAAAAGTAATAAAACTGGTGAAATTAGTCTACACATAAAAGACACAATATTTAAATCGAAAGTCATGGACTTTCAAATTATGTATGGGTACGTTGCAAGAACCTTTTTTTTGTACTTAGGTATATAAAAGAGGCAAATTATAAAGCTGGGAGAAACACACATAGAAGGTGTCCATCAACACTCTTCATTCTTTCACTATAAAGGTTCCCTTTGTTTATGCGATGTCATTTTAAACATTACTTGGATATTCCTTTAATTTTTATCCTTGGTAATGGGTATGCTAAGAAAAATAAGTGAAATAAATGTTCCTATATTCAAATACGTGGAAGGTAGATAAGTTTCATCAACAAATTCCACCTCAACCTCCATCACTCTACATATCTATCCCTGAAAATTCTTGACTTTTTTATTTTTTCTGATGATATGATACTCTTTAATGGGTAAACTGTTTTGTCCTAAGTCACATGAAAGAGGACAACATTATCTCAAAGCTGGAAGTGAAGTTGCGTTGGTTTTTCGAATTTTCGAAATGAAAAGGAGACAGGCAAAGAGAGAGAGAAAGAAATATCTAAAAAGTCCTTACCAAATTAGATGAACAAAAAGAATGAAAAAAAATTAAAAACCCTAAGCAGATTGGGGTTTGGCGATAAAATCCTCACCAACAAAAGCTTAGGATCCAATCCCCAGCTTGCCTTTGGAGATCCAAGTTAATGTTTTTTTCTTAACCATTTTTTAGTGTCCAAGTGAAATGAGGCTGCACCACCCAGCACCTAGCGCCCACTCATACATATACCCAATTCCCAAATTCACCACCTATACTCGCCAGTAACGGTAACGACTGACAGTTGCAATTTTAAGGAATTCCACGTCATCTCTTTTTTTTTTCCTGTGTAAACTCTATCCTTAAAATGATTCAGATAAGGCAATGGGTGGGAATAGGGTATTCAAAAAAAAACAGGGTAACGACCTGGGAAAATTCAGATTGCATCTCCGTTCGTTGGTGGATATGAGTAAGGGTAAGGATAAGGGGAATGGGGAAATATCTATACTATAGACAGGCAGGGTTAGTGTATGAGGCAGAAGTTTCGTCATTTGACGTATTAAGTTGTTTCCACATCTAGAGCTGAGGGATTTCGGTTAACCACTACTGCATATGTTGGGTCCATATAAAGATACCTACATAATTGTATACAGTGTGTAAGGCTGATTCCAGGGAAAACACAGGAAGCATATAGTCTGCTATAGGGCAGCAATCCGCTTCGGTTCTCTCGACTCTCGCGTTCAGTCGTATCTCGAATAGGGTTGTCGTTCTATATAAAACGGTGTGGATTACAGCTTGGATTTGTAGCTACTATTTCAACTGAAACTATTTCATTCATTCATCCACCACACCGTGGGAATTTTTGGCCAAAGCTGAGAAGGATTTGATTAAAAATGAAAACAGTTTTATGGTTTTTTTTTGTGTATGTTTTATTTTATTTTATTTCCACCTAGGGGATGAGAAAGATAGAGAGAGAAAGAGTAAAGATAGAGTTGGTTTTTATGGTGCATTGAGGATACAAATTCAATGGTTCTGGGGGAGCCTTTGATATAGAGGACGTATTGATTATGAATGTGGGTCAGTGGTGTTTGGGGAGGTATAGATACAGTTATCATCTTACTCCTGTATCTCTATCTATTTATTGGTTACTATCGTCGGTCGTAGGTAGAAAGATAACCTACCTGTGTATCAATGTGAGAGCAGAGAGGTGATTCAGTGAAGAGATTATACTATTAAGAGGTTTCGATCTCAAACTCTATGAATAAGTTATTTTACACTTTGCACAGGATACAAAAATGATGAACAGTTTACCGTTTCTTTTATGTCTTGTATTGCAGGATAAAATGATACGCTTAATCAAACACTATGTTTTTTTTTATTTACAATATTGATAGGGAAAATTAAGTGAGTGAGTAAAAGAATGAATTACTAAAAGAATGGTTCAAAATGTGCTTTATGTATCATATCAGTGTTGAAAAAGAGACTTAAGAGTGCAATCTGTAAAAGCTGGGAACTATCTTTAACCATAGCGGTTATTGACGTGTTTCTTCAATTTTTTTTTTAAATATTGCCACTTGAAAATTACACCCTGTATAGTTTCTTTACAATTATTCATAGCACGAAAACGGAACAATAGAATAATAATATTGAGGTGAATTCGGCTAATTTGAGAAAGCACTTTTCATGACAAGAATTACTCTGGGAGAATTTGTCAATTTTTCGCAAGAGGCAGTACCCGTGAAAATATTTTAGATGGCATAAGCAGGGATGGAACCCAAGACATCTGGCATGCCAGTCTAAAACACAAACCAATATGCCAAGGGTACGTGCAGTTTATGAATTAGAACAACAATATTCGAGAGTACCCGAACTTACCGAATCCATCAAATTTACTTGGAGCTCGATTTTACTTTATTAATTGACTAGATTACATTCATCCCTTCCAATCCGGATGTTTGAAGTTTGAAGTTTGTCCGTACGTTCGTATGTCCGTACGTTCACGACGTTTTTTTCGTCGTCCATAGCTCAAGAACCAGAAGAGATATCGATTTCAAATAAATTTTGTTATACAGATAATAAAAAAGGGCTCTCAAGAAAATTGCGTGGGTGTTATTTTTTTTTTACCATAGCAGTTTGAAAAAAAGGTGGACATTTTAGTTAACCCTAAATATCTTACGAACCAAAAACGCTAAAGACTTGAATTAAATTTTACATAATATACTGTAACGTGATATCAAAGAAGTATATTTTTTGAAAAAAATCCATTTAACGTTTTTTTTTATAAATCAAAAAAACTGATGCAAAATTTGTCAGCTCCAAAACAGTTTTGTGCAACGAAGAATAATGTTTTCGATATTTGATAAAATTTTGAGAAAAATCGAACTGGCAGTTTTTTTTATAAAAAATAAAAATCTAAAAAAACATTGCTCAAAGTTGGTAAAAATTGAATATCGATTCAAATTTCTTTTCGAAAAGTTAAAATTTAGGCTTAAAACTTGTTTTATCTTATACAAAATAGTGTTTTTAAAATTCTGAAAAATGTACAAAAAAATAAAACTCTAAAAAAAAACAATGGTAAAAATTTACTTTCGACTCAAATAGGTTTTCAAAAACTAAAAATATTGTATTCAAACTTATTTTATTTTACAGAAAATATTGTTTTCGATATTCAGTAATTTTTATTTAAAAATCCAACAGTCTGTTTTTTCATAAAAAATAAAATCTACAAAAAATAGTACGCAAATTTGGTAAAAAAAAAGACAAATCGACAGACGGGATGGGAAGTTATCAGTGTGGGTCGCATCCCAGCCTCTTTTTAGTAATAAATTTGCCCCAATTCACAAAGTTGTTCCGGAGTAAATCTATTTATTTTGAAGTTGCAAGCCAAACTGGGCATAAATCAGGTAGGAGTTGTTAAAAAGATAGGACTCCGAAGAAAAATGTTGGGGGTTAAAAACCACGCGTCTAAAAATATTTCCTTCTTAGAGTTTCAAAAACTTAAAAATTAAGTTAGTCTAAAAGATAACTGCAATATAAATTTTTTTTCTTGTGATATTTGATTCTTACAAGAATTGAACCTCAGATCCAACTTCAAAAAAAAAATTGCCTGCATATATTGTTCTTTATATTTACTTGAACTAAGACTCTATAATTTTCCATTCAAAAATTTATTTATTTTTAAAAATTATTTAAAAGAAGTTTTGTTTGAAAATATTCTTACTTTACTTGGCATGGAATCATTTTTTATATTAAAAGACTCTTCAAAAGTATATCTTTAAATTTTGTAAAGTACATATTTCAGTTTTTAATTTTTTTTAATTTCCCATAGGCAGTTATTGTAATTGGTCCCATTTTTCAAATTGAAAATTTTGACATTTCCCGACGTTTCAAGGTCCCTAGAGTCTAACTAAACTAAAAATGTTTTGCTTACATATTTTCGTACGCCCGTACATCCGTACGTTCGCGACGTTTAATTCGTCGTCCATAGCTCATAAACCAGATGAGATATCTACATCAAATAAACTGTGTTATAAAGATAATAATACAAAAAGATTCAGAAATGGCTCTCAAGAAAATTACGTGTTTCGTTTTGTTACTGTAGCAGTTTTAAAAAAAGGTGAACATTTTGGTTAACCCTAAATATCTTACGAATCAAAAACGCTGGAAACTTGAATTTTATATAATATATTTTAACGTGACAAAGTATAATTATTGAAAAAATCTAATTAACGGTATTTTTATAAATCAAAAAAAACTGAAAAAAAAAATTGTCATCTATTACGTTTTTTTTGACAGTTTTTTTTATAAAAAATAAACCATTAAGAAAGCATAACTCAAAGTTGGTAAAAATTGAATTTCGACTCAAATACCTTTTCAAAAATTCCAACCAATTTTACCTTATAAAAAAATATTGTTTTCAACATTCAGGAAAATCTAATAATTGACAATTTTTTTTTGCAAAAAAAAAACAATACTAAAACTTGGTAAACATTTTTTTCAAATAGCTTTTTAAAAATTGCAAATATTGTCCTCAAACTTTTTTTATTTCACAGAAAATATTGTCTTGACATCTCTCAAATTAATTTTATTCATCCAATTTGTAAAAATTTAAGAAATGCTACTTAAATTGGTAAAAATTTGTTTTTGACTTAAAATCCAGTTATCAAAAATAGATTTTGAAATCAAATTATTGCATTGTATGCAAAATATTGTTGGTAATTTTAAAATTTTAAGGAATAAATCAACTAACAACTCTTTTTGACCCAACACGAAAACCTACAAACTTTTAAGCAAGACAATTTGACAGACGGGATGGGAAGTAATCAGTGTGGGTCGCATTCCAGCCTCTTTTTTATAGTTTAAACTCAAATTCAAATAAAAATAACGAAACATAAACGCTATGGTGAACATGATTTAATGAAATAACTTTTTATTATAATTTAATATCCATTCTCATTAAAAAATTTTCATTTGTTGTGTTATTTAACTTCTTTTTATTTGATTTACTATAATTGCATTCAAATTATTTTTTTTCATTGGAAGTTAATGTAATCAGTCCAATTTGTTAAAAAGAAAGCCAATTTGTCATATTAAATCAATAATTGAAATTTAAACTTTTTTTATGAATATCAGCTAAGTTAATTTAGTGTGGAAATTTCGGAAGAATTATTTAGAAAAAAATGTAAAAACGTGTTTTTGTTTATAATACAGTTGCCATACAATAATTTTGTGTACAAGATAAAATAAGTTCGAAGTAAATACCTTCAATTTTTCTCAAGATACTCGAGTCAAAAATCATTTTTTTATTTGTAGGTCTTTTTTGGAAGTCGAAATCGATTTTTAAAAAATGTAACGAATTAACATAAAAAAGAATCAGTAATTGGTATTCTGATTTTAAAAACTTGGATAATTACGAATATTTTGAACAACGAATTTTTTTTAATTTAAAAACAATTATTTTTTTATTCGAAAGTCTTAGCCCTTAACACTCATAAGTTCAGAATTAAAAAATAAATTTTAGAATTTAAAAGTTTAATTCTCTTTATTCAAATCAAATCAAATGGGGTGGCGCAACAGTCCGTTGTGAACCAGGGCCTAGTGACTTACAACTCTCAACCATTCCTGTGTGCGAGTAATGTTGTCAGGAATGGAGGGGACCTACAATTTTATGCCGAATCCGAACGGCTAGTTTGAGAAAGCACTTTTTCATGACAAGAATTACTCTTGAAGGATTTGTCAATTCCTCGCAAGAGGCAGTACCCGCGAAAATTAGTTTTTTTAAATTAAGGTGGCACAGGCAGGGATTGAAGCCAAGACCCCTTGCATGACAGTCCAACGCACTAACCATCATGCCACGGGTACTACAATTTCTTTATTAATTACGTTTATTTCAAATTTTGGAAATATTAACATATTTAAAAGTAAAAATACAAATACAAATACTTGTAGGCAACAAAGAGTTACAAAGAAAACAAAGGGAATTAGTTAAGCTAAATTAAAATATCTTAAATATTTTTGTATAAAGCTACATTACTTTTTTCACATTCAGTGTTCGTGAATCCAGCACACTAGATAAACATACATCTAATTTTTGTGTCTACCCAATTGCGTAGAGTGCTTGCGTACTTCTTGCAGAGGTATATGTTGTACAGGTCTTCAATACTTCTTAGCCAAGAATAGATCTCTTTCGGAATTTTATTTAGTGTCTCTGATTTTTCAATCGAAAATGTGCCAATGTTATGATGCTTATGCCCGAAACATTTTTTTTTCTTGAAGACTCTTTTACAAAGATGCCATGTGTTTGCATTGGTAAGGTCTAGATTTTGGTAAAATATGAGCATTTTTTAACGTTTACTATTTAGCTCTATCTTTTAGACGCCCATGATGCCATCTAAAAGATCAACAGAACCCGTACATTGATGATTGCGATGTTGATATACCTCGGGTTTGAAGAGCATACCTTTGAACTTCAGTTGAGGATTTTCCAAACGCCTACAGAGACATCAACATGTTATTCAGAATAGCCTCAATGTTTCTTCCTAACACATTTTTCTAAAGACATTTTGGAGTCAGGTATTCTATTTCTTCTTATGGTACACAAGTGCAAGAATAACCTCTTTAGGTGAAAATCTAACAGGAATTAAATAAATTATCATTATATCGTTTTAGTAGTTGAAATCATTCACGACAGTCTAACTACGGCGTTAAAGGACCTTTCTAAATCTGGATCATTTTCCTTAACACTTCTGTCTTAAAAATAAATCAGAAGCACCATACTCAACTTACAGCCCCATTTATCTGATTTCTAAGAGTAGCATCTTTTAAACGTTTCGAGCTTTTGTGGAGCACAATTGCTCATATAAACAAAATCTTCGTTCAAGATGTTAACTACTGTACAGATTTTAAAAACTCTATCAGCTTCAGGATGAGTTCTGCGAAGACATTTTAAGGTACCTTTAAAATAAAGCCACTGCCAAATCTTATCAAATTTGTTTAATAACGTGGTTTGTTGTACCAGAGGTGTAAAAAAGACCGGGCTCCATTGGTAAACTACTCAAGGAAGCTAAATCAGCGACATAATGTAATCTAAGTCAATAATTTCATGAATTTCAGTATCAGTTACACTAAAATAGTTATTTGGATCTTTTAGAACTAGGTATAGATTTTTCTCTATAGAAATTCGGTTGACAAGATCTGATGAAAACAGTAAGGAAAGAATTGTATTGGAATACCTAAGTCCAATAACTCGGCTCTCAGTGATTCGTCACCACTAAACTCTAACAACTGCTGAGCGTTCAACTCTACATTTTTGTTCTTCCATCATAATGTTAGCCTTTTCTGACTTGTTCGTTTTTTGACATGCCGCCCGAAATAGATGGAGAAGGTTCTGTTTCTACATAAGATCCAGAGTCACGATTGTTTTTAATATTGAAGAACCTGCAAAGTACAAAGAAAAACTAAAAAACTATAAATACTTCCAAAAGTTGTTTTTCAACTCAAGAAAAAACAATATAATTATATACGAGTATTATTATGAATACTTTCTAACGTTTAAATTTAAATAAATAATTTGGGTGGCACAATCTGTTGAGATCTAGGGCCTACTGACTAAAAACTTTCAAATATTTCTGTGTGCGGTAATGTTTTCAGGGATGGAGGGGACCTAAAGTTTGAATCCGAATCCGAAAGGCTAATTCGAGAAAGCACTCTTTATGACAAGAATAACTCTTGAATGATTTTTCAATTCTTCGCAAGACGCAGTAACCGTGAAACAACCATTTTTTTAAGGTTGCACCCAAGACCTCTGGCCTGACAGCCAAAGCACTATCACGCCACCAATACTACAACGTTTAAATTTATCTTTTCCAATTAAATACTAAATTTATACTAACACCTGGAATATTTTGACAGAAATCAGAAAAATACATTGTTTCTCTGATTCCTAAAATCTTATTAAATACATATTTTATACAGTAACTTTTTAAAACGTTCCTTTAAATAGTGAGTGAAAATTCTTAAAGAAAGTTCTTCTACTTATTTATACCTACCAAGTACCAACCTACCCAAATTGATGGGGTTGAGATACAAAAATAATAAAAAAGCATGTCAAAAGGATATACAATTTGAAATTCCTTAGCAATGTTGGTGCTTTATTGCACCACCCTTTTGCATAGCACGAAACATCCGGCATGCTTTTGAGATAATTGTCTCGACTCCCAACCTTTAGGTATGTACTGTACAGTGTACATACCTATATTCAGCTCTTGAAGAAAAGTCACACTTAAGCACGCAATGATGGTGTACAATTTCAACAACTTGCCATATCTTGATAGCGACTCTCACAATTGCACAAAGCTAACGCGAAAAAAGGAACTCAAACTCACTCACCATAGCTACACACATAATACTGTATATATAGATATAATCCTTAGCTATAGATATGTTTACTTCCAACTCAGTTCAGTAATCACCAACATAGCGCACATCCGACGTTATAAAGTCGAGATATAAATCACGGAAGCATAGTGGTAGGGCAGATATGGTTGTAGTTCAGGAGCTATACATGTTGCCAAAAGATCGTTAAGAGTGTAGAAATAAAAAAAAAGAGAAGTGAAAAAAAATCTCAAGTGTTGCAAGTGCATAACCCTTTGGCACGGAATTTCATTAAAACGTTTGAGATTCGCCAGCGTGTTATCATCGCACTTAAACTGCCTGAAGATAGAAATTGCAGCTGCAGAAATATTCAAAAGCTTCTCATCTTGTCATCACGAAAATGCTGTAGATAGTGCATCCATTAGTTAAATAGCTTTCAAAAAATTCATCTAAATAAAAAATATGCAACTCATTATTTGTCACACAACTGGTTTCAATAGTTAACTCTCCTCTTTTCAAAACTCTTCTTCTTCTAACCCCATGTCTCCCCCAGTCCAAAAACCAAAATCAAAAAAGTGTTCTCCCAAGTCCAGAGTTAGCACATAAACAGAACGAGGAACATCATGGTACCGGTACCTAAGCTAGCTCCTGGCTAGAGGTGCATGCTGCATATGGGTAGGCTATGGCACAGGAACAGGATACACGTTAGTATGGCATCACGTTAGTTGAAAATGTATCCGCTTTTTGTTTTCCGTCGCATATTCATTTACAATGTTTATGCATTGAAATTGCTTTCGGAAAGAACAAAAGTGATTCACGTTCAGGTTTTCAAAATTCAGTGCTCTTGTTTTGTTTTTTGTTAGCTTCCTGCTTGAGGCCATGGAATGGATATTCTTTGAGCTACATTATTCCTGCTCTGCAGCAGTAACATAAAAATGACTGTCAAGCTCAAAGGCATGGAAAATATCATCATATTGCATCAGCTCAGCATAAGAGGATGGAAATCATTTTTATTCCCTTGTTATCCTTTTTTTGAATTCCGTTTTGTTTTTTATTTTAAAGGATTCTACCGGAGTTTTTTGGTTATATTCGTTTTTGATAATGTGATGTAGTTAGGAAATATTATGAGTTTTGGTAGGATAACCAAATTTTTTTTTGGAAATTGATTTCCGCTAGACTGCTGAAACCCTCTTTATATTTTTGTTATTATTTTTTAAGTAAATGATTTAAACTTCAGTAAGTTCATATTTTGTTTGAAGTATGATGGGTTTCGAAAGGCATGTTTGTTTTTTTTTTTCAGTATTTTATTGAAGTTGTTTGATTTTTGTTTTCTGATACCATTAAAGTAGGAATTATATGTATTTTTCTTATATTGCCAGTGAAATTAATCTTTTGAGTAAAATGTTTTTCAAAGGCTTACTGACAAAACGAAGTTCTAAAATAATATAAAAACTCGATCTAGTGATTATCGGCTTATCTATGGAACTTAATATTAAAAATGTTTAGAACTCGAGCATTTCTTCAGATCGGTACAACTAGGCTACAAATGTACATACTAACATATATTCAGGTTGCACTAAACATCGTGACTTAATAAAAAACTGTTTTAAGGTTTTCGTGTTGTGTTAAAAATGTTGTTACCAACAATATATTTCATTTAAAGAAAAAGTTTAGTTTGAAAATTTTGTTTTGTTAAATACATTTTTAGTCGAAAACAAATTTTTATCAATTTTAGTACCATTTCTCAAATCTTTAAGAATTGGTTGAATGAAATTTATTTGAGAGGTATCAATAACCGAACATCAATTCTTACCAAAATTGCGTACTATTTCTTTTAGGTTTTATTTTTTTATGAAAAAACGGACTGTTGGATTTTTAGAAAAAAAAACTACTGAATATCGAAAACAATATTATTTGTGAAATAAAAAAAATTTGAACACAATAATTTAAAATTTTAATCGCTATTTGAGTAGTAAGTAAATTTGTACCAAGTTAAAATATTGTTTTCTTGTTAGGTTTTTATTTTTTGTCAATTAGATTTTTCTTAAAATCTTACTGAATGTTTAAGGCCAAAACATCAGAGTTTTGAAAAGATATTTGAGTTGAAAATCAATTCTTACCAACTTTCATCAATTTTCTTGTAAAGGTTTTTAATTTTTGTAAAAAACTGTCAATTCGATTTTCCTCAACATTTTTCAGAATGTTAAAAACAATATTTGTTATTAGTTAAAATAAGTTGGAAGAAATTCAATTTTTAACAACTTTGAGTAATGTTTTTTTATTATTTATTTTTTTCTCTCAAAATATTTCCAGATGTTAAAAAAGTTTTTTTTTTTTGCTGCACAAAATTGTTTTGGAGATAAAATCGTTTCGTATTCGTAAAATTTTTGAGGTGACAATTTTTTTTTCAGTTTGTTTGATATACAAATAAAACCGTTAGGTAATTTCTGATGTTGACAGAATAATCCAATGACGGGAATCAATGATGGGGAATCAAATACCTTTAAACCCTAATGGTATTTATTGTCGCAAAAGCGTAACCCTCTCTTTATGCACTACACTAACCATGGATGGTACTTGCATTAAGGAGACAGAGACAGCTTTCGGCTTTAGGTATTTGCATCACAAAATACCTTTTTTGCAGTGATAATATATTTGACAATGCTAAAAATGCTGTTAAGTGTTCAAAGTTCCTCTGGCTATGAAAGAAGTTTTTTACCACTTCTGATCTTTATAGGGCTTCTTCGACATATTCGGAGCCCAG
Organism: Eupeodes corollae; assembly: GCF_945859685.1. Classification (NCBI taxonomy): domain Eukaryota; kingdom Metazoa; phylum Arthropoda; class Insecta; order Diptera; family Syrphidae; genus Eupeodes; species Eupeodes corollae. The sequence goes on from NC_079147.1 coordinate 278,547,308, forward strand.
GCCTGTAAGGAGCGGTTTATCCGGCTCCCCCTTCCTTGGAGTTATACTAAGGATCTGGCCCTTCAGGTTGGGGGTTGTGCCGTCGGGGTGACTTCCTGGCCACGTAAAAAATACCTTAAGCTTCGAAGCACCAACAAGCCTCGGATACGGACGGATTCACTGTTGACAACCCACGCAAACGAAATAAGGACAACGAACTTCGGATATGTACGTAGAATAATAGGTCCCTTAACAGACCACGTGCAGCCGAACAATTAGCAGAAGCCCTAAACCAAGAAGTGCGATGGGATGGACCGGGCAAACGCAAACTAAAAGACTGCGATATCTACTACGGCGACTGCTACCGAGAACAAAGACAGCGCCTATTTGGGTGTGGATTTGTTGTTGGAACTAGGCTCAGGCAAAAAGTCTTGAGTTTCAACAGTGTGAGCGAGCGCATCACAACAATCCGCATCAAGGCTAAATTCGCCAACATAAGCCTAATATGCGCGCATGCTCCAACAGAGGAGAAAGATGAAGACACCAAAGACATATTCTTCGAGCTCTTGGACAAGATATATGAGCAGTGTCCTGGCTATGACATAAAAATTGTCTTAGGAGATTTTAATGCCAAGCTAGGAAGAGAAAACATCTTTGGTGGCATAATCGGGGGATAGAGCCTGCACGACACTACCTCCAACAACGGATTCAGGCTGGTCGATTTCGCTGCGGGGCGAGACGTTCTGGTAGCTAGTACGCAGTTCACGCATCTTAATATACACAAGGGGAAATCTCCTGATCAATCAACCGTCAACCAGATTGACCACATTGCGATCGACGCACGCCACTTCTATAGTGTCCAGGATATCCGAACATTCCGAGAGGCCAACATTGACTCGGACCACTACCTCGTTGTAGCCAAGGTACATCTACGGATATCCCGATCCAAGCCAAAACAAGGAAGTACTGTGAGAAGATTCGACGTTAGACGGCTACAATCTCAAGAGACTGCCATGTCCTTTTCCGATCGAGTCTCTAATAACCTCTTAAGGAGTCCTATGCTTCCTGCATTAAGCATTGAAAACCAGTGGCAGCACTGACTTGCAGCAATCAGAGATGCTGACTATGAAGTGCTAGGTTTCACCCGGCCACCACAGCGAAACCCCAGGTTTGACGACGAATGCCGGCAAGCGCACGCAGCGAAACAAGAGGCATACAAAACGGCGTTGCACAAAAGGACTGGAGCTGCTCGCAAGCACTACGAGCAGAAGAGGAGAGAGGAACACCGGCTTCTTAGACGGAAAAAAAGAGAGCATGAGAAGCGCGCGATCGGGGAGATAGAGGGATGTCACAACAGGAATGAGGTTCGTAAATTTTACCAAAAAGTAAAAAAACCTTCCAAGGGTACCAGCCACGAACCGAAGCCTGTAAAGACGATCAGGGGAACATCGTAGTAGAACCGCAGTCCATGCTGAGAATATGGAAAGATCACTTCTCCAAATTATATAACGGCGATGACGAACCGAATTCCGCTGTAAGGAAGATAGAACCACTCAACCTCGGCGACGCAGATCAACAATTCCGCCTACCCGACCTTGACGAAGTGAGGATAGCTATATGTAAACTTAAGTCAAACAAAGCTGCTGGAGCTGACGGCATCGCTGCCGAACTATTCAAAGCAGCAGGCGATGACTTGGTACGGAGAATGCACCAACTCATCTGCAAAATATGCAAAAAAAGGAGACCCTCTAAGCTGCGCCAACTACAGAGGCATCAGTCTCCTTAACATTGCGTATAAGATCCTCTCTGCCGTATTACGTGAACGTCTGAAGCCATTCGTCAACAACCTGATTGGCCCTTATCAGTGTGGCTTCAGACCAGGAAAGTCCACTATCGAACAAATATTCACACTACGGCAGATCTTGGAAAAAACCCAGGAGCTTCAAATCGATACCCACCATCTCTTTATCGATTTTAAAGCCGCGTATGACAGCATCTATAGGGAAGAGCTCTACCGAGCAATGTATAGTTTTGGCATCCCTGTCAAACTTATCCGATTGTGCAGAATGACGATAGAGAATGCACGCTGCTCTATCAAGGTCGGAAAAGATCTTACCGATTCATTTGATGTCAAAAAAAGGTTTAGACAAGGTGATGCACTGTCATGCGACTTCTTCAACATCGTTCTGGAAAGAATTGTGCAAAACTCAACTGTCAACACTAGAGGCACAATCTTCCAAAGGTCCATCCAATTACTCGGAGACGCAGATGACATTGACATAATTGGAAGATCAAAGCGTGATGTCAGTGGAGCGTTTTTGAGCATTGCGACGGAAGCGAAGGAGATGGGTTTAGTGGTCAATGAGGGCAAGACCAAGTATATGCTGTCATCAAAAAAGGACACTGAACGACGACGTCTTGGACAAAACGTCACCATGGACAGCTATAACTTTGAGGTAGTTAAGGACTTTGTCTACCTTAATGAAGACACCAATTAAAGATGAGAACGTCTTAGGATGCGTCGAGAGAAAAATTCTTCGGGTGATTTTTGGTCCCGTACGCATAGATGGAGAATGGAGGAGAAGATATAACGACGAACTGTACGGGCTGTACAGCGACACTGACCTAGTTAGCAGAATTAAAGTCCAACGGCTTAGATGGCTAGGTCATGTAGAGCGGATGGATATCAACGATCCAGCCCGGAAGGTCCTCGAATCCAATCCCGAGGGACGGCGCAGTAGAGGAAGACCGCGACTCAGGTGGCGCACCCAGGTGGGAGAGGACCTCAACCAACTTGGCGTGCGAAACTGGAGCCAGCTAGCTAGGGACCGAGCTGGCTGGAGACGCATGTTGGTTGAGGCCCAGGTCTACCCCGGACTGTAGCGCCACCTTAAGTAAGTAAGTAAGTAAGTAAGATCTTTCCATAATTTGCAAAGCTTTTATTCTTCCAAAACTGGAGTATATTTACCACATTTGGACTGGGTCAATAACAAGTCTTTTGAACAGATGTGAAAAGAGGCGTCTTAAAATGATAGGCGATCATTCACTTAGTGAGACTTTTCCGTCAATGATCTTGTGAAAAAGCCAGTTGCATTTATTGCCTCGAACTCAAACAATTGTATCGTAATACTCCTTCTTCTAGGTTGAACCTAATTTTGGGTGTACTTTTAAGTACAGAGGTTTTTTCCTTACCCACACTACACGAATGTGCAATGCTTATTCATGTTAATGTTTATTCCTGGATGATTATAAAGCACTAATAAGAAGGTTCTTTAGTATGCACTTATGTCACTTGCAGTCAGTGTTTGTTGCTGCGATGCATATAAAACACACTGCATGCAGCATACGCCACCATTATATATACTTGTCAACATCTTTAATGGTTTTCCATCCATTTAAGCACTTTTCGACCAGCTTCATGCATTATAAGTACCCATATAACTACCCACATGTATAGTAGATATGTATCTACATTCAAGCGTACACGTCGTCGTCATATACATACACAAGTATTTAAGTACCTTCATCTTGAAAATAGGAAAAACATTAACAAACTTTCAAAACAAGTTTCCTCTCTAGCTGAACTGCATCATCACACTGGCTTGGGTACACTTAAAGTGCTTTTAAGAATAGTCATTATTTTTCAATGACTTAAAAGTATACACCAACATAAGTTGAAGTGTGTATGAATTTGAATACAATGCATTTTGATCCTTCACAATACACAGATGTACATATTTTTACGGGTTATTATTATATGCATATTTTTGCATGTATAATTATTGATTTTTAAATCCCCAAGCTCCTGCAGTTTTTATTATATATTTTTATTTTCTTATAAGGATTTCAAAAACATTTTATTAATCTTTTGTTATCCTGCATGGTTTTTTTATAAATATAGATTTAAAGTAAACATTTTAAGTGAATATTGGAGCTCAGAAGAAAGATGCACCTAAGAAAAAAAAGTATTTACAATTATACTTCAAGGATTTTAACAAAATCATGTTTTTCTGAGTCTCTTTAAAATAAATCTTCTCCTACATTCAGTATATCGAAAAAAGGACTCTACGTATCCTTAAGCTATAAAAGAAAAGAAAAAATTCCTGAAACTCAATGCAACTTTTCATTAAACACATTCTTGTCATGTTTCTCCAGAAGCCATTTCCATGTTTTTTTTTTACTTTCAAGTTCCTTTTTTTCTTATTTTTTATCCTTCTCATGCATCTAATTTGCATCAAACTCAAATTGCGAATAATTAACACATTTTTTTCCTTCTTTTCTTTCCTTTTTTTCTATTTTCTTTTGTAGGATCTTCTGATACATCCAAAGACCATTGCAACAAAACTGTAGACATATTCGAGGACGTTACTTCACCGGATGTCACCAATCAGAATATCGGACGTCCTTTAACATGTTGGTATCGTTTTCGTAGTCTACGTGGTTCGCCGAGAGATTTTGTCCTTCGGCTGCGATTTAAAAAATTCAAAGTTGGCACTCTCATCAATGCCACCCACTGTGATGGAGGATTTTTACAGGTAAAGTAAACGGACAGACATAGGAGGACACTTGGACAGGTTTCTTTCTTTCTTTTGCTCTATTTTTGGTTAATTTCTTTTTTGTGATGTGGAAAAGGAAGAGAGAAAAATTCTTGACATAATGTTCAATTTTATTGACAAATGGAAATCGTGTACTGATGGAAAAATACCACTTTGAGGATAGAAGAATGAAAAAGAAAAAGATCCTGGAAAATTAGTTTTACGTGACTTAATGTTCGTATTTTTAGAGAAAGATTTTTTTTAATTTGATGCTCCCAAGTAATTAAAACACACCTTACGTAATCGAAGAAAAAACAAGTTTATAGTCAAGTTTAAAGGACCTACATTTTCAAGTCTTCCAATTAATTCCTTAAGAAACTATTTGAACATGATAAACAAATATTGAATCATCCTTCTGACACTTTAAAGCCTGTACCACGGTTCAATTTCTGGGCTGTCAACATACTCATATGGTGTGCATCGATCAAAGTTAAGACTTTTCAGCGTCCACAATATCCTTTTTGCTTCCCGATTTCCAGAGCAAACAAAAATAAAAATAAATTTAAATATCCCGTTTTGTGTGTGTTTACAGATTGTTGATGGTAATGCCAAAACGGACGTATCAAATCGTCGAGAGCCGGGAATGTTTTGCGGTGAAGCTGAACAACCACAAACGTTCATTAGTGAAACGAGCTATGTCAAAGTCCTTTTCCATACCGATAACTTCACGGATCAGGTAAGTTTCAAAACTATATATATACTATCTAAACCTATACTCATATAAATAGACAAGGTATCATCTGCTACGGACAGGACAAACTACATACGTAGATGTATGGATATCTTTTTGTGTGTTTTTGAAAACATCAAATATTTAACAGGAAACACGTCCTTTGACGGTTAAGCTTGTATACGTTGTCGTTGCTTGTTGTTAAACATGCATAAAGCCTTAGAAAATAAGGTTTTAACCATCATCCTAAAATCTATCTATCCATACCTACATAGCTATAAGCTATATCGGCTAAAACCAGGTTCTCTTCAAATAAACGCAGCAACAGAGAGTGTTGACAAATGGTCTCTATATTTGAAGATGATTTTAATACTGAGAATTATGTTGCACTCTCTTCAAGCCACCACTGCTGGCCACGCCACCTTCAACCGTTTCTGCATCTGCTTCTGTATGTATCACTATAAAATGAATACAAGGGTATCATCGTGTTAAAGTGTGTTTTCTGCAGGCTTACCAATTGAGGCCATTTATCGGAAAAAGTGATATTTTTTTCAAAAAATTCTCGACAAGATTCTTAGAATCATAATTGGGCTAATTTTTGCTCACTATATTGGGCTATTTATCGTAAATTAGGATATCAGTTTTAGTCTCATAGCAAATTGCTATTTATAGCTAACGATATTAGGCAACTTATCCTGGCAATAATTTTAGTATGACAGGAAAATGTTAATTGAGCTATAAATATCCCTGATTTCAGGATGACAATGACGATACTTCTGATAAGGATGTCATAATTGTAGATGGATTTGTTGTTAGCATTTTTTTTATAAGTAATTGTCATTAAAGCTTTAAATAAATAAATAAATAATTGGGTGGCGCAACAGTCCGTTGAGAACTAGGGCCTAGTGACTTACAACTCTACTGTGTGCGAGTAATGTTGTCAGGAATAGAGGGGACCTACAGTTTATATGCCGAATCCGAACGGCTAATTTGAGAAAGCACTTTTTCATGACAAGAGTTACTCTTGGAGAATTTGTCAATTCCTCGCAAGAGGCAGACTTTAGATGGCATAGGCAGGCATCGAACCCAAGACCTCTCGCATGACAGTCCAACGCACTAACCATCATGCCACGAGTACTACTATTAAAGCTTTAAGAATATTTAAATTGATATTGGGCTACTATTCCGACTGTGATTTTGAGCTACAATTATTAACTTCCCATAGGAAGTTATTGTAATGGGTCCGATTTGTCAAATTGAAAATTTTGACATTTCTCGACGTTCCAAGGTCCCTAGAGTCGAAATAAAAGATTTTTAGAAAGATGTCTGTGCGTGCGTGTGTACGTACGTTCGTACGTCCGTACGTTCGCGACGTTTTTTTCGTCGTCCATAGCTCAAGAACCAGAAGAGATATCGACTTCAAATAAATTTTGTTATACAGATAATAAGGCAGAAAGATGCAGAAAGGGCTCTAAAGAAAATTGCGTGGGTGGTTTTTTTACCATAGCAGTTTAAAAAAAAGGTGAAAATTTCGGTTAACCCTAAATATCTTACGAACCAAAAACGCTAGAGACTTGAATTTAATTTTTTATAATAAACTTTAACGTGATCTCAAAGAAATATATTTTTTGAAAAAAATCTATTTAACCGTTTTTTTTCTAAATCAAAAAAATTGAAAAAAATAATTTGTCACCTCCTAAATTTAACGACTGAAATATGATTTCATCTCCAAAACAATTTTGAGCAACGGAAAATAATGTTTTTGAAATCTGATAAAATTTTGAGAAAAATCGAATTGACAATTTTTTTTTATAAAAAATAAAAATCTAAAAAAAACATTACGCAAAGTTCGTAAAAATTAAATATCGATTCAAATATCTTTTCAAAAACTTAAAATTTAGGCTTCAAACTTATTTTATCTTATAAGACATATTGTTTTCAACATTCAGTAAAATTTTGAAGAAAATCGAATTGACAGTTTTTTTTTACAAAAAATAAAAACCTAAAAAAAAATTTATAAAAGTTGGTAAAAATTGATTTTCGACTCAAATATCTTTTCAAAACTTTTAGATATTGGTTTAAATTTACTTTTATCTTTCAAAAAATATTGACAGTTTTTTTATAAAAAATTAAAAACCGAACAAAAATTAACAAAAGTTGGTAAAAATTGAATATGGATTCAAATATCTTTTCAAAAACTTGAAAGTTAGACTTCAATTTTTTTTTATCTTATAAGAAATATTGTTTTAAGCATTCTGAAAGATGTTGAGAAAAATCGAATTGACAGTTTTTTTTACAAAAAATAAAATCCTTAAAAAAAATTTATAAAAGTTCGTAAAAATTGATTTTCGACTCAAATATCTTTTCAAAAATTGTAGATATTGGCTTTTTACTACTTTTATCTTTCAAAAAATATTGTTGTTAACATTTAGTAAAATTTTGAAAAAAATCGAATTAATAGTTTTTGTACAAAAAATTAAATACCGACAAAAAATAAGAAAAGTTGGTAAACATTGAATATCGACTCAAATATCTTTTCAAAACTATAAAATATTGGCTTCAAACTAATTTTATCTTATAAAAAATATTGTTTTCAACATTCGATAGAATTTTGAAGAAAATCGAATTGACGGTTTTTTTACAAAAAATAAAACTCTAAAAAAAACAATACTAAAACTTGGTAAAAATTTACTTTCGACTCAAATAGCTTTTCAAAAATTAAAAATATTGGCTTCAAACTTATTTTATTTTACAGAAAATATTGTTTTCAATATTCAGTGATTTTTATATAAAAATCCAACAGTCCGTTTTTCATAAAAAAATAAAATCTATACAAAATAGTACGCAAATTTGGTAAAATTGATACTAGTACATATAGACAAACTTTTAAGCAAAACAAATCGACAGACGGGATGGGAAGTTATCAGTGTGGGTCGCATCCCAGCCTCTTTTTTTTAAATTGGGTTCATTTACTAGTTTAGGGAATGGCAACCCTGACTGTATGTGTGTTTTTGTGTGCTTTATTATGCTTTGTACGATTTGATCTAGAAATACCGGGGCTAACATTTTCGGTCAAATTAATTGTTTGGCAACGGCAGGTAGTGGTTTATTAACTTCCCATAGGAAGTTATTGTAATGGGTCCGATTTGTCAAATTGAAAATTTTGACATTTCTCGACGTTTCAAGGTCCCTAGAGTCGAAATAAAAGATTTTTAGAAAGATGTCTGTGCGTGCGTGTGTACGTACGTTCGTACGTCCGTACGTCCGTACGTCCGTACGTCCGTACGTCTGTACGTCCGTACGTCCGTACGTTCGCGACGTTTTTTTCGTCGTCCATAGCTCAAGAACCAGAAGAGATATCGACTTCAAATAAATTTTGCTATACAGATAATAAGGCAGAAAGATGCAGAAAGGGCTCTCAAGAAAATTGCGTGGGTGGTTTTTTTACCATAGCAGTTTAAAAAAAAGGTGAACATTTTGGTTAACCCTAAATATCTTACGAACCAAAAACGCTAGAGACTTGAATTAAATTTTATATAATAGACTGTAACGTGATCTCAAAGAAGTTTATTTTTTGAAAAAAAATCTATCTAACGGCTTTTTTTCTAAATCAAAAAAACTGAAAAAAAAATTTTGTAACCTCCTAAATTTAACGACTTACATATGATTTCATCTCCAAAACAATTTTGAGCAACGGAGAATAATGTTTAAAAAATCTGATAAAATTTTGAGCAAAATCGAATTGACAGTTTTTTTTATAAAAAATAAAAATCTAAAAAAACATTACTCAAAGTTCGTAAAAATTAAATATCGATTCAAATATCTTTTCAAAAACTTGAAATTTAAGCTTCAAGCTTATTTTGTCTTATAAGAAATATTGTTTTCAACATTCAATAAAATTTTGGGAAAAAGCGAATTGACAATTTTTTTACAAAAAATAAAAACCTTAAAAAAAATTTATAAAAGTTGGTAAAAATTGATTTTCGACTCAAATATCTTTTCAAAAATTGTCGATATTGGCTTTTAACTACTTTTATCTTTCAAAAAATATTGTTGTTAACATTTAGTAGAATTTGGGAAAAAATCGAATTGATGGTTTTTGTACAAAAATTAAATACCTAAAAAAAATTTAACAAAAGTTGGTAAAAATTGATTTTCGACTCAAATATCTTATCAAATCTATAAAATATTGGCTTCAAACTAATTTTATCTTATAGAAAATATTGTTTTCAACATTCGGTAGAATTTTGAAGAAAATCGATTCGACGGTTTTTTTTTTACAAAAAATAAAACTCTAAAAAAACATTACTAAAACTTGGTAAACATTTACTTTCGACTCAAATAGCTTTTCAAAAATTAAAAATATTGGCTTCAAACTTATTTTATTTTACAGAAAATATTGTTTTCAATATTCAATGATTTTTATATAAAAACCCAACAGTCCGTTTTTTCATAAAAAATAAAATCTACAAAAAATAGTACGCAAATTTGGTAAAATCGATACTAGTACATATAGACAAACTTTTAAGCAAGACAAAGCGACAGACGGGATGGGAAGTTATCAGTGTGGGTCGCATCCCAGCCTCTTTTTTATCTATGAAATACATTGATTATCCGAAACGGTTAAAATGTTCAGGACATATATGTACCCGAAATGGGTTTTGTTGGAGTGGTTGGTCTGTGCGGAGCGGCTTGGAGGGCGTTGGAATATAATAAAGGACACGTGTATGTTATCTGCTTTGTTCAGGGTTTCTTTAAATATTTGTTTATTTGTAGTTAGATGCATTTGAATTTCAACGAAAAATCGTATATGTTTTTGTATTGTTATAACCTCGAGGCCATCATATAATTGCATTTAGAAAATAATGTCATTTAATCATGTTAAAGTTAGTAGTTTTAAAATGGGTGCTGATTTTAACTTTTATTGTGGTTCTGGGAACGTAATATCGTGGTTTTGAATTTGTAATAATGAGAAGTATCAAATTAATTGGATTTGAAATATGTATACAAAACATTACAATATCTGTATATACAAAGGTTACAATTTAAATAGTATATCCAAGATTTGTCGATGAAGGTTTTTGTATTTATGAAGAATATGCGGATAACAATTATAATTGAGTAACACTTTTATTCCGATATAAATTTGTCAGAGACCATTAAGTTAAGTAATGGGCTCACAAAAGCAAACCGTTTTTATTTTAAATTAAAAATTTATAAAACTATTTTTTTTTTTTTTATTAATTTTGCAAACTTGAATTGGATAAATGAATTCCTTAGAAGTGAGTTGATTTTGTTTACCTTTTGTATTTAATGTTAATTGTGTGGTACACTAATGAATTGAATTCCAAGAAATTAAAAATTATAAGGATTGGGATATCAAGTTTAAGCCATCATGATAGATACCTACGCCAGCAGCATTAGTCAAGATCAAAACTGGTATGGGATTGTTTTTTGTGTTGGTATATTTTTGGCAAGCCTTGCAATGTTCACTTATTTGGGCACCAGGGCATGGTGAATTCCAAGGCAAAGCAGGTGCTGATTTCTAAGCAAAAAAAGAGGCTGGGATGCGACCCACACTGATAACTTCCCATCCCGTCTGTCGATTTGTCTTGCTTAAAAGTTTGTTGTATCAATTTTTACCAAATTTGCGTACTATTTTTTGTAGATTTTATTTTAAAAAAATTATTGAATATTGAAAACAATATTTTCTGTGAAATAAAATAAGTTTGAAGCCAATATTTGTAATTTCTGAAAAGATATTTTAGTCGAAAATCAATTTTTACCAACTTTTATACATTTGTTTTTTAGGTTTTTTATTTTTTTGTTAAAAAAAACCGTAAATTCGATTTTCTTCAAAATTCTATCGAATGTTGAAAACAATATTTTCTATAAGATAAAATTAGTTTGAACCAAATATTTTATAGTTTTGAAAAGATATTTGAGTCGAAAATCAATTTTTAACAACTTTTGTTAAAATTTTTTTTAGGTATTTAATTTTTTGTAAAAAAACTGTCAATTCGATTTTTTTCAAAATTTAACTAAATGTTAACAACAATATTTTTTGAAAGATAAAAGTAGTTAAAAGCCAAAATCTACAATTTTTGAAAAGATATTTGAGTCGAAAATCAATTTTTACCAACTTTTATAAATTTTTTTTAAGGTTTTTTATTTTTTGTAAAAAAAAACTGTCAATTCGATTTTTCTCAACATCTTTCAGAATGCTTAAAACAATATTTCTTTTAAGATAAAATAGGTTTGAAGTCTGACTTTCAAGTTTTTGAAAAGATATTTGAATCCATAATCAATTTTTACCAACTTTTGTTAATTTTTGTTCGGTTTTTAATTTTTTATAAGAAAACTGTCAATTCGATTTTGTTCAAAATTTTACTGAATGTTGACAACAACATTTTTTGAAAGATAAAAGTAAATAAAAGCCAATATCTAAAAGTTTTGAAAAGATATTTGAGTCGAAAATCAATTTTTACCAAGTTTTATTAATTTTTTTTTTTTAGGTTTTTATTTTTTGTAAAAAAAACTGTCAATTCGATTTTTCTCAAAATTTGTCCTATTTTTGAAAACAATATTTCTTAAAATAAAAAATTAGTAAGAAGCTATTATCTCAAAGTGTTTAAAAGATATTTGAGTCGAAAATCATTTTTTACCAACTTTTATTAATTTTTTTTTTTCGGTTTTTATTTTTTTGTAAAAAAAACTGTCAATTCGATTTTTTTCAAAATTTTACTGAATGTTAACAACAATAGTTTTTAAAAGATAAAAGTAAATTAAAGCTAATATTACAGAGTTTAGAAAAGATATTTGAGTCGAAAATCAATTTTTACCAACTTTTATACTTTTTTTTTTAGGTTTTTATTTTTTGTAAAAAAAACTGTCAATTCGATTTTTCTCAAAATTTTATCAGATGTCAAATACATTATTCGGCGTTGCACAAAATTGTTTTAGAGATGAAATCATATTTCAGTTGTAAAATTTTGGAGGTTACAAATTTTTTTTTTTAGTTTTTTTGATTTATAAAAAAAAACCGTTATATTGATTTTTTTCAAAAAATATACATGTTTTGTATCACATTACAATATATTATATACAATTTAATTCAAGTCTCTAGCGTTTTTGGTTCGTAAGATATTTAGGGTTAACCAAAATTTTCACCTTTTTTTTAAACTGCTATGGTAAAAAAACCACCCACGCAATTTTCTTGAGAGCCCTTTCTGCATCTTTCTGCCTTATTATCTGTATAACAAAATTTATTTGAAGTCGATATCTCTTCTGGTTCTTGAGCTATGGACGACGAAAAAAACGTCGCGAACGTACGGACGTACGGACGTACGAACGTACGTACACACGCACGCACAGACATCTTTCTAAAAATCTTTTATTTCGACTCTAAGGACCTTGAAACGTCGAGAAATGTCAAAATTTTCAATTTGACAAATCGGACCCATTACAATAACTTCCTATGGGAAGTTAACGAGATTTTGTGTCAAAGTGAAAAAACATACTGGCATTAAGGAACTTCAAAAAGTATGGAATCAACTATTGAAGCTTTTTTTTGCAAAGATATTCGTATGTTTTGTAAAAAAAAAAAAAATTGGGTGGTGCAACAGTCCGTTTGAGAACTAGGGCCTAGTGACTGACAACTCTCGACCATACCTGTGTGCGAGTACTGTTTTTAGGGATGGAATATGTTTTGTATTATTTAAAAAAAAAAGTAGGAAATCAATGTACCAACTGTATTGATAGTTTTTAAGGGTTATACTTTTTGTAACACTAATACTGTCTATTTTTTTTTCTAGATGTCCGAAACGTCACTTTGTGTCAGATGCAAATATATTTTGTTCAGTTTTCTTTTTTCAAAACAATAAAATTTTCTTTTTTCGGTCCATTTGTCGATTTGAAAATGCTGACATTTTTGGAACTTTTTCGTGTTGGGTTAAAAGAGTTGTCAGTTGAATTATTCTTAAAAATTTTAATTTTACCAACAATATTTTTGATCTCAAGTTTGAAAATCTAGTGTTTAAACCGAAGTAAAAACCTAGCATGGAAATGTGGAAATCCTCAACCTCGAACCGAGGCTTGATTTTATAAAGAAAACTAAAACCATTTTGTTTGGGAAAAAGCATTTGCAAGAAACCCAATTTATTGAAACTATAGCGAACATTTGCCAACTGGCTAGAGCTGAATGAAGACTAAAAATATTTTCTATAAGAAAAAAGAATGCATGTTCTTTTGTAGGTATGCTCTTTTGTACAATACATAATAAGAATATAGAATGTTGAAGTGTGGGTTTAGCTGGCGGTTGCTGGCTGTAGTGTTGTTTAACTCATACGCTCGCGTTCGATACATATAGTTTTATAAAATAGATTTTTAGTCGAAAACAAATTTTTACCAATTTTGCTTAAAATTTCTTAAATTTTTACAAATTGGATGAATTAATAAATTTAAATTAATTTGAGAGATATCAAGAATTAAACATCAATTTTTACCAAATTTCCGTACTATTTTTTGTAGATTTTATTTTGTATGAAAAAATAGACTGTTGGTTTACTAAAAAAATCTGAATATCGAAAACGATAATTTATGTGAAATAAAAAAAAAATTGGAGACAATATTTTTAAATTCTTACCAAGTTTTAGTATTGATTTTTTTTAAGGCTTTTATTTTTTGTTGAAAAAACCGTGAATTCGATTTTTCTTAAAATTTTACCAGATGTTAAAAACGTTATTTTAGTAATACAAAATTGTTTTGAAGATAAGATCATTGTTTGTTGGTAAAATATTCGAGGTGTCATTTTGTTCAGTTTTTTTAATTGGATTTTATCCAAAATTATACTGGTTTTGTTTCACGTCACCATAAAATAATATTAAATTAAATTCAAATCTCTATCGTCATTGGTTCGTGAGATATTTAGAGTTAACCAACATTTTTTCCCGTTTTTAACTTCCCATTATTATTGTAATGGGTCCAAAGCTCAAGAACCAGAAGATATATCGACTTCAAATAAATTTTGCTATACAGATAAAAATACAGAAAGATGCAGAAACGGCTCTCAAGAAAATTGCGTAGGTGGTTTTTTTACCATAGCAGTTTAAAAAAAAATTGAAAATTTTAGTTAACCCTAAATATCTTACGAACCAAAACGATAAAGACTTGAATTAAATTTTATATAATATATTAAAACGTTATATCAAAGAAGTATATTTTCTGAAAAAGATCCAACTAACGGTTTTTTTTAAAATCAAAAAAACAGAAAAAAAAATTTGTCGTCTCCAAAATTTTACGACTAAAATATGATTTCATCTCCAAAATATTTAAAAAAAAAATACATTACTCAAAGTTGTTAAAAATTAAATATCGATTCAAATATCTTTTCAAAAACTCGAAATTTAGGATTTAAACTTATTTTATCTTATAAGAAATATTGTTTTCAACATTCTGAAAAATATTGAAAAAAAAATCGAATGGACAGTTTTTGTACAAAAAATTAAAAACCTAAAAAAAATTTAACAAAATTTGGTTAAAAGTGATTTTTGACTCAAATATCTATTCAAAAATTTGAAATATTGGCTTCAAACTTATTTAAATTTTTATGTAAAAATCCAACAGTCTTTTTTTTCATAAAAAATAAAATCTTCAAATAATGGTACGCAAATTTGGTAAAAATTATACATATACACAAACTTTTAATTTTTATTTTATTCGTATTTTGATCTTAAAGGCGTGAACAAAACTTACAAATTGCAGGGATACAAAGGTTTTGTTCTTGTATTTTAGGAAATAGTTGCATTTAAGTACACAATTTCTTTAAAAAATGTAATTAAAACAAAGTAAGGTAGGTAACTAAATAAGTTGGGAAGAAAAGTTTTTCTAGCCCTCACAAGTCTTATAGCTTTATTGTCAATAGATATGAAACGTTCATTATGTTTTTCACTGAGCCATTAGTTTAACAAAAGTGTCGCTTGATTTATTTTTGGGATATTTGTATTATTGAAATTCGTGTTTAAATCTCAGTTCAAGAGCATCCAAAGCAAAAGTAGATTTATTTAATTTTTTTAAGAACTTTTAAGATTTTTTTGTATTAAACAGAACACCAATTTTGAAAAAAATAAAATGGACGACTGCCAGAACTTGCTAATTTCTCCCAAAAAGTCTTTTTAAAAATATTCCCATATTTTAAGATATAAAAATGTACCTGCAAAATAAGTTTTTCTCAACAATTTAAATGCCATTTTATCTGTCAAAAAATCTAGATTTACTTATTTTTTTTTTCGAAAATCATTTTAAATTTTGTTTTAAAAATATTTTTGGTAAGCACTAAATAAAGCGCTTTTAAATATACATGTGTACATTTTACATTTTAATTTCATCAAAAAATGTTGTTCCCTTATCTGAGATATCGAGTTTTGTAAACAAAATTAGTATTTTTAAAAAATAAAAAAAAATACATTTTTCATCATTGATGATCTCTTATTCAAGGTTTCTTCTTAAGAACTTGAATATTTACTCTTTTTCAAAACAATTTTTAAGAAAATAATTTAAAGAATGACTAAAGTTTTTTCAAATTCTAAATTGAGTAAAAACAAAAGTTTTAGTTGTTTTTGACAGCAAACCACTTTTTGGCGAATATCGTTTAATTACTAACAAATCTTTAGATGAAATCTTTACTTATGCAACTTAAATGTATAAATTTATGTCTCATATGATCCCCCAGGATCGTCCATTGGCAAAAGTTTAAGAATTTGTGCTGTGTTTTTGGAATAGGGGTGAATATCCGATTCATATTATGATCATGGTCCAATCTTCAGTCAGAATTAGAACTTTTAGCAACAAAGTTTAAGGAAGTAAAATAGATCGATAGATTTTCTTTATTACAAACATTTAGTTTACATAATATGTATACAAAATCATTAAGCATGGCATTGCTGTCAGCCGATTGACAAAAATAAAATTTACATGTATTAAATCTCTTATTTTATTAGAATAATTAATTAAAAAAAAAGAACTGAATAACTTGTAATTAACATGACTACCTTTACGCAAAGATTAAAAGTCTTGATCTATTATTCTTTGTCGATATCTTAAAGCAGCTTTGCAGTAAATAAATAATTTTGGGACGTTCATCTCATTGAGGAGATCTATTATCTGGATAACCGTTAAGATATTGGCACCTAGGTAATATCTCCTGGTTTCAGCTAAGACCGGACACCGGCCTATGAAATGAAAGGTATCCTCTCTCTTGCATGTTACAAAGATCACAAATTATCGGTAGAATGTCTCTATGTGGCAAGTAGTTGAGGCAAAGAAGTTCACATCTTAATCTTCCCATCATGGATATTTCGTCAACACTATATTCATCTCGAAAATAATTAATTTCATTAAGATTATGGTTCAAACTGCTGTATAGGGTTCTATGAACTGAGCATGAGCCTACAATTACGATCCACATTTGCTATTAGTTCGTAAAGCCTTGGTTTCCATTCGCTTAAGTTATCGCAATTGAGGTTAAGTTGTATCCCGCACCATTAAACAATTCATAAATAATTCAAAATATAATGGGTGTCATATCCATTAATGCAATCCGGTTAGTTTTGAATTAAAAGAAATTCCTTCAAAAAAGCAAACAAATTATCTCCCAGGGGGGGGGGTCATGACCCTTACGACCTCTATCCGCCATTGCAATATGCAATCGCTTTACAATTTCAACAATTTCTTCCTCTTTCTTTTCTTCAGATAATTTATTTTCCATCCTTGTTCTTCTATTATAAAATTAAAATAAAGCTATCCAAAGAAAAAAGCTTTGAACGAACTAGTTGAATACACAAACAATTGTTTTCGATGAGCAAGCTCACAAGTATTTTTCATTTCCGGGATGAATTTGGTCTTAGGATGAATCACAAGTTTTTTGACAAATCAAATGGCATTTATAACTTTATAGACAAACTTTACAGGTATATTTTTAAATCTTATATAGATACTTTTTTAAACAGACTCTTTGCATACAGGAGCAAGTTCGTGCGATCCAGTCGTGCATTTTATTTTAGAACTAATGTTGTAGCATTTGAGGTCTTTTATTATTACTTTGTTCTTCTAGTACTATTATTTATTGCAGTTTTAAACCGACGTGCTTAAATATTTTAAAAATAAAAATGACCATCTTAAACTTTCGATTTTTAAATATTAATTATTCTATTTCAAACTTTTTAATCTCGGCAACAAAAAGCATAAATCAAACTTAAATGAATTTTTTTAAATAATGTGTAGACTTAGCGCTTCTGAAAATATTTTAAAGTTACCATCATTCAATAAATTGAGTTAAGTCTGCTGCACTAATAGCTGATTTATTTTTATAACCCATTATACTTCAATATAAATCCATATTTATGTAGTATGTATGGATGCAGATGCGTTGAATAAAAATCATAAAATTTGTCTTCCCTTATTTTTGAATTTCGTCTTCTATTTACTATCGCTATGCTGCATACAAAGATTCCCTTAAGATGATTGATTTTAAATTCTATATTAAACCATTCCCACCATACTAACCTATTTATGGCTTGGGTAAGTTAGGTAAGGGTTGATGGTATACCTCAATAACTTTGGATCACCACTTCCGCATTAAAATTTATTGTAAGTCATTAAAATAATGAACGTGTGTTAAATTATGTATTACATAATCCACTCCGCATATACCGCATGCACACGCAAAAACACAAAACACTTCCGTTTTCATACATAAGGTCCTTATCCAACTCAATACCCAATGTTAATGTAGTACACTGTACAGGTACACCTCTATACACATCATACAAAAGATTTATTTTTAACTTGTTATCCTCATGAATATTCCGCACAATTTTCCCATCAACAGACTAACTCTAGACACATCATATACTCCTACCTTAGTCTCTGTTGTAAAATAAAAGAATGAGCAGAGGAGGGCTTGAAATATGTATAAAAAAATAAAGGAATATGAAAAATCTTTTCACAGCCGTGTCGTTGACAGAGCAAGCATAAGCTTCATACATGTCCTGCAGCTATACAGAAAAAAATAGAAAGAGAAAGAGAGACCCTTTTATTGCTGCTGTCACTTTGGGAATCCATCAGGTGCAGAATTTTATGCCAACGTGATATTAGCAGGCTGTTGAAAAGAACATACCCTTAAACTATAACACCACGTCAAAATGTCTGTCGTGAATTTTGTCCTTAACTTTTTTTTTTAGCTTTAGCTTTAGCTTTTTTTGCCAAGGTATTTTTAAACATTTTTCTGCGTCAAAGAGAAAACGCAAAAGAGAGAGAGAGGTTAGGATGGATCCTTGAGGACATAGTCGGCTTGTTAAAAAAGCGAATACAAATCACTGAAAAGGTGCGACAGCGAAATAAGTGCTTTGGGTATTTGCGTGTGAAGCTTCAAGTTTCACCTAAGGGATTCACACAATATGTCTCCCAAAAATAAAACAAGGAAAAGCATATATAGTCTATTTAATTGTGAATTCAAAGGCATTCTCTTCTCTGTGTCCCATATCCCGACATTACTGATTGTAAGCCGATCTGTATACAGCAAGGGCTTTCATACAACACGCAGTTAATTAGCATAATTATAATCATCACACGCATTGTGCTGGATTTATGCGACACGAGTTGTCTACCTCGCTTAACCTCAGTCACAGATAATAATATCAAATTTATTTAATTGGCAATTTATTGATCACTGTTTGATGTAAGACTTTTGAATGAAGCACGAAACATAATTATTTTAATTAATTTCGCACAAATTGCCCGGAAGTTGAACTAAAACCGCTGTTCACTGAATTTATATACCTACGAGTCTGTATCCTTTAAGCACGTAGTGTACATAGTTGAGTCTCAATTCAAATTAAGTTCCCCTGATAACTCTGTCTCCTCTTATCCACCATATACAATTCCTCTGTTCATGTTGAAGTTTGGTAAATACAAAAAATTGTCATTAATAGCGGTTGAGAAAAATAATACTCATACGCCACGTATGCCGCCAAGACTCATAAGGATTTCATTAATATTTATGAGTAGCTATATCAAGTGGAGTAAATAAACGTCTTTATGTACCGACTCCGTGCATCTATAGAGTTTCATTCGAAGCGATACGATACCCCGCACTACCCCTCTTCCTTGTACGACTTTATACGGGGGTATATGGCACAAGTTGCTTGATAATATAGTGGCAGTGGGTGGATGAGTTAAAGTGGAGTTCTTGGAGTGTGCTCGTCCTTCCGTATGTTTGTGTTTATGTGTGTGTGCGGTCAGGATATATCACATGTAGATAACATGCTATTCTGTCAACAAGACCACCCCATCACCGCACATAGGGTGACACGGTGGCACACGGAGACAGAGAATGCATATTATTATTTAATTTTTATGTTCTTCTCTTGTGTGTTGCGCATCTGCATTTTCCATGAAAGACAGCTTCATCAAATTTATTTTTGTTTTATTCCATCCTTTATATGCATTGCTTTTCCGCTTTTGTCCTCTTCAATAAATAAAAAAGAAAAAACAACACACACACGAATAAAAACTATAGTACGAGTATATAAAAATATACAAAACAAATATAATAAAATATGAAGTAGATTGAGTTGCAGGAGCGTATTGTTTCAAGAGGACTTGGATAAAGCAATTTTCTTGAAGAGTGTAGTCTTATACTCTGTCGTAGCTCAGCCAGAGTCACATCATGCCATGGAGTAGAGTTCTACATTTTTACCCTAGAACAACAAGAACAACGCAACGTAACATTTGTGTTTTTTTATATTGGAACGTACTTTCAAAAAATAAACTTGTTAGTTAAAGGTTAAAAGCAACAACAACAATGACAAAGCTAAAGATAAAGATAACTTTCCATAAATAAATAAACGTACAAGGGAACAGTTGTGGTCAAATAATTAAGCCACAACACTTATTCAATTTGTAATAAAATTTCTCAACATTATTTAATAAGCGTATTCACAGATTTCAGCAAAGCCTTTGACAAATTGTGTCACAAGACTTTAGTCCATAAACTTAAGGCCTTAGGGTTTAACGACAAATTCTTGACGTGGATCGCGTCTTATCTCAAGAACAGAAGTTATAGCGTTATATTCAGAAATGAATTCTCCGACCAATTCTACGTCAACTCAGGTGTTCCACAGGGTAGCCATTTAGGTCCTTTATTATGTATCTTATATATAAATGATAAACTCCCCCGTTTTAATATACGCTCATGACATTAAAATTTTCAAAACTATTAGTTCAATTAATGACTGCTCTCAGCTTCAAGAAGATCTTCATAGTTTTAGGGAATGGTGCAATACAAACCGACTTTTATTGAATATTGACAAATGTAAAACTATGTGTTTTACACGCAAAAAAACAATTATAGATTATAACTATTTATTAGATTCTTCCTCCCTTTGTAAGCTTTCCGTTTTCTCTGATTTAGGTGTTATTCTTGACAGTAAATTAACGTTCTGTGACCATTATAACTTTATAGTTAAAAAAGCTAACAAAATTCTAGGTTTTATTAAACGTTTTTCTCGTGACTTTCGTGACCCATACGTCTTAAAACTTCTTTATGTATCATTTGTAAGGCCAATACTTGAATACGGCTGTGTTATATGGGCACCATACTATTCAGTCCATATTGACAGACTTAAAAGTATCCAAAAAAGATTTATGCGTTTTTGTCTTCGTTTTCTTCCGTTTTCCCAAATATTTACACCACCTCCTTATTCTAAGCTCCCTACACTTTCACAACATAGACAATATCTCCAATTTTGTTTTATTTTAAAATTAATTAATGGTTCTATTATATCCGCAACAGCTCTGAATCGTCTAAATTTTAGCTATAGCCAAACTAGCATAAGAAGACAGATACCTTTATGTCCGATCTTTAGCAGAACTAACTATGGTATGAATAGCCCCTTAAATCAATTGATTTCAGTCTTCAATAAATTTTATAATTTAATTTCATCTGTTAATGACAATGTTAAAAGCAAACAATTTAAAGAAAGATTTTTTAATTTGTTATAGTATTTATTTATTTCTATATAAATTAAAATTTTAAATTAAAAATTATGTAAATAGCTATAAGTTTATATTAACGTTAGATAATAAACGGATTAAATAAATAAATAAGCAGACATTGTTCATAGAATTCAAATAAAAAAATAAGCTCAATTAAATATTTTTAAGCAAAAAGAAGCGCGAAAGTAGCTAGAGGTGAATTATCCTTCTTAGGTAATTAAACATTTATTACAATGTGGGTGGAGATAAAAGTTAAAATGAAGAAAATGCAAGATGAATGCAAATCAAATAAGAATAAACGAATATTTTAGTTTTTCCGAAAAATAAAAGTGTGAATTTATAAATTAAACTAATTAATAAAGCAAAGTAATAAATTGACTGCAGAATTTATTATCCAGACTAAAAAGTCAAGTTTTTACTTTTTTATGAATAATGTAAAAGTTCTTATTATTAACTTCCCATAGGAAGTTATTGTAATGGGTCCGATTTGTCAAATTGAAAATTTTGACATTTCTCGACGTTTCAAGGTCCCTAGAGTCGAAATAAAAGATTTTTAGAAAGATATCTGTGCGTGCGTGTGTACGTACGTTCGTACGTCCGTACGTTAGCGACGGTTTTTCGTCGTCCATAACTCAAGAACCAGAAGAGATATCGATTTCAAATAAATTTTGTTATACAGATAATAAGGCAGAAAGATGCAGAAGGGACTCTCAAGAAAATTTCGTGGGTGATTTTTTTACCATAGCAGTTTAAAAAAAGGTGAACATTTTGGTTAACCCTAAATAAATTACTAACCATATATAACATATTGTAAAGTGATATCAAATATAAATCAAAAAAACTGAAAAAAAATGTCATCTCCAAAATTGTTTGACTAAAATATGATTTCATCTCCAAACAATTTTGTGCAACGAAGAATTATATTTTTGGAATCTGATAAAATTTTGATAAAAATCGAATTGTCAACATTCAGTTAAATTTTGAAAAAAAATCGAATAGACAGTTCTTTTTACAAAAACTTAAAAACCGAACAAAAAATTAACAAAAGTTGGTAAAAAATGATTTTCAACTGTAATATCTTTTCAAAAATTTGAGATAATAGCTTCTAATTAATTTTTACTCATAAGAAATATTGTTTTCAACATTAGGACAAATTTTGAGAAAAATCGAGTCTACAGTTTTTTTACAAAAAATAAAAACCTAAACAATTAACTTTTCAAAAACTCTAGATATTGGCTTTAAACTGCTTTCATCTTTCAAAAAATATTGTTGTTAACATTAGGTAAAATTCTGAAAAACATCTAATTGACAGTTTTTGTACAAACAATTAAAAACCTAAAAACAATTTAACAAAAGTTGGTAAAAATTTACTTTCGTCTCGAATAGCTTTTTAAAAATAAAACATTTTCACTTCAAACTTATTTTATTTCATAGAAAATATTCTTTTCGATATTCAGTAATTTTTATATTTTTTTTCATAAAAATAAAATCTACAAAAAATAGTACCCAAATTTGGTGCGGCTGCCAGGGCCGGATTGATGGGAAGGCAACCAGGGTGGAAGCACAATAGAGACTTCGAACAATTTTTGTTTTTAATTCCAACTAGTAAACATCCTTTGATATATATTTTTGTTTGCTCTTTTACCTTTACTTTGAGCCTACAGTACTTTGAATACATACATGAAGAGAAATCATTGATTTATATTTGTTCACTCCCATCAAGCAATTATCGAGTAAGTTCGAGTAAGCTCTAACCAACATATCTTACAATAAACACAAAAAAGACATCGCGAGGAATGAAGCAACACACTTTCTACAGAAGATGAGTGGTCTCGAAACCGCTTTGTTTGCAACATTTTAGAACGATATCTTGAACCGAATCAACGCTACAAACGAGATGTTGCAAGACCCGAAAATTATACTTGAATCGGCAATGCGTGCACTTCGAAATCATTGAAATCATTCGTGAAATCCAAACGAAATGATTTTGATAAATACGAGAAGCAGCCAAAAAATATCCTATACGAACGAATATATGAACGAACATGTTGTGAAGTTAAATTCGCTCAATTACGGGAAAGCGTAAGACGCAAATCTGTCACCCATGGAAAAAATACAAAGTATTTTCCTTTATCCCAGTGATTGACCAGCTATCCGTTTTCGAAGCTAGATGATGAAAATAAGCACGCTAAGCAGAGGCTTTAGTGAAAGTGTATTTGGATGATTTAGAACCTAGTCTTCATAATGAATTGGTTCAATTTGTGTCTTTAACTGACTATGGGACAGATCAATCGCCGTAACTATTTTACTACCAAATTCTAGAAAATAAAAATTTCATAGCTACATTCCCAAACCTCAAAATTGCATTGAGAACGTATTTGGTTTTGATGGTAACAAATTGCACTGGAGAGCGCTCATTTTCAAAAATGAAAATTATAAAAAATAGGCTTCGAACCACGAATGGGACAAAACAGTCTCTCGAAGCTTTCTCTACTGAGCATTGAAAGCGATTTACTTTCAAAAGCTCGAAAGGTTCCGGTTGTTAACCCTAAAATTTAATTTCACATAATTATTTTTTCGGTTTTTATTTATTTGTGTTTGTTCCATACTAAAGGAATCTACTTGGTTACACAATACATTTTTTATAGTAAAACTCGAGTGAAAAAATGGTTTACTTTATTTTGAGAGGGCCTCCCCACTTGAATGCCCCGAAGCCTCTGGACCTCTAAATCCGGACGTGCGGGTGCCGTATAGAAATGGGAGAAGTGAGTTTTATTACAAAATGAAATTTGAACAAGTCCCATGCTATTTACTCTTAAATTATACACAATTAAACTACTGAGGGTTAAGCTATAACCACTACACCTTAAAGACCTAAAAAACGTAGGTACAGATGATTTATTAGAAGAATCTGAAGACTATAAAAAAGAGCCCAACTATGAGTTAATCTATGACTTTTCCATATGATCCTTATCATGTGCTTTTTAACTGATTTTAATAAATTAATTGTGGTATTGAACGTCCCATCCCAAGATGATATTCCATATTGTATATTGAAGTATTTGTAAGCCCTTTTGAAGATATATCGCAGATTCAAAAAAGTTACTATTATTCACGGCTTTTCAAATTTTGTTAGAATATAGAATTTACGTAGATAAGAAACAAGACTTGTCCAAAAACTGATCCTTGAGGTACACCAATATAAACGGATGTAGAGTTACTAAAAACACCACCAAGCTTTACTCGTTGACTTGTATCTTAGAGATGTTGATCAAAATCAGTTATAAATTTCGCTTCTGTATCCCGCTTCGTAAAGTTTACTCAAAAGTATTCTGTGACTGACCATATCAAAATCTTTAGTCATATCTATTTAAAGAGTTAAACAATTGGAAATATTATTAAAGCTGTCATAGCTATTAAATGGCATCCTCAGTTTATCTTCTTTCACGAAACCAAAACTGATCGTTACCAACAATTTAGTTTTTATTTAAAAAAGATATAACATCCTTTTTTAAAAGTTTTTCAAATACTTTGCATAGTGTGGGAATCAATGAGACATTCCTCAGCGCCTTTAAATATGAAGGCACAATTCCGCTACGCTACGAATAAGCAAATCACTTAACACATCCACGACAATCAAAGAAATGTGATTGAGAAGAAGGCCGTTGGTAATGCTATAAGAAGTACCTGATTTCTTATTATCTAAGGATAAAATTTGTTTATGGACTTCAAGTGCCGTAAACTCATTGAAAACAAAACTATTTGTTTGAAATTAGTCATCAACAAGATCGACATAAGAATTACAATCGCAATCATTTTGTGAAATAGAACGTTTTGAATTTGAAGCAATTAACGCATAAAACTTATTGAATTAATTGGCAATTTCTAATGGTTCTGAGATTAACTCACCACCAATTTCAATGTTACTAATTTTCATATGATTTGTTGAAAATACGGTTTACAACTTTTCATTCAATTTTTATATTTCTTCTACAATTTTGAAATTTTTTGGAATAATAAGATTCTATACATGCTTTAATTTTTTGTTTCACTTTTCACAATTTACTTAATTTGATATTACATATAAGTTTTTGAGATTTTGGTTGTTATTTTTTCTTTATTTTTACCAATAAACTTCATTTATCCAAGGCTTTAGATGCTTTAATATATCATTATTTCGGGACTTTGCTTTAATACAACTTTTTATATGACCTTGAAAAATGTTTATAAACATATCGTAAGCATTAAAAGGATTACTTTCAGCATATCATACACTGAATCATATACCTCAAATTTTAAGGAATTAATCAGTTTTTCGTAATAGATTTGTTTTTCCATTGGCAATGGTATACCTACATTTACTAACTACTTTATCACAATGAAGCTCCAAGGACAAGTTAACCATTCCATGATCTGTTATTTTATAGTCAAGAACTTCCGTAAAAATTAAATGTAGGAATTTTGACCTAAGTCTTACAAACATATGGTCAATAAAGAAGACTTTTATGTTTTTGTAATACGCGTAGGTTCACAAACCAAACCCTTTAAACCAAAATATGATATTAAAACATGGTAACTGCCCGTATCATAATTATTCTTAAAAATATAAATGTTTATGTTTAATAATACCAATAATTTCTCCAACGCCATATTAATTACAATTTAAAAGTTTTTTTTTTTGTAAATGGCTTAATTATTTTACCACAACTGTAATTATAGGTGTAGATAGTCGTTATATCACTGCTACTCCTACTGCTGCATCCTTTGTGGGATGTGCAAATATATGCATGAGATGAAAATGTTGGTGTAGATTGTTTTGAGTCGTTTTTTTGTCTAGATTGTTTGTATTTCGAAAGTGATATTCATAGGATATGTTGTAAATATTGTATATGAGTTTATTATTTTAGCTTAAGAATATTATTAAATTATTTTTTAAGGAGGCTTGAAACAAGAAGAAACTTTAAGTGAAGTGCAATTAGACAAAAATGTTTCCTGATTTGCAAAAACAAAATTTACAAACTGGAAATTATTTCCGAGAGTTTCATCATCTTATTTTGTCTGATGGTCAAAATCTTATTATATTGAACAAAGAATAAGAACATTACTAAAAACGAAATTTATTAAGGTATATTTGATAAAGCATTCTTATTTTTAAATCTTAAGAAAACAAAGAATGTCACATCGTTTACATAACTTCTTTAGCTCTCCTTGTTATAGCGCTTATCCAAAATGTCAAATTTTCTAAATAACTATGGAGCAAAAATCAGGTTGAATTCGAATAATGTCACAGTTAAAGATCTGTGACTTTAGATAACCAATCAAGTAATAATTTAGTGGGGGGGAAATGTAAGATAATAGCATGCAGTTCAAATTATAACAAGTTTCCAATGAGACATTAACTATTAAAAAATTTAAAATGAGTGGCTGACTGTTCTGTTGGTGTCTCATTGTGTATTCGTAACGTTCCTAATTTTTGGGCTGTAAACCACGTTTTCATCGTTTCCGGTTTGTTAAGTTAAAATAAAGGGCAGATTGGTAAAACCGAATCTTGAAGGTGGCTGATAACACATCGGTAGTTCGTTGTTCAAAAAATCCAATTCTGTGAAAGTTGTGTGACATAATAAGCCATCCCTCAAGAATCAGAGGTCCAATAGATTCTTTACCGTCTTTTTTCAACAACTGCTCGTCGAACTGTTACCAAGTCAACAGGGTGTCCAGCAAGGAACAGTACTAGGTGCTTTACTGTTTAATATTTATACTTTGCATGAAACTTGGTATGGATATATTTTGATACCCGAAAAAGGACAAAGGCTACTTTTTACCCCGGGAAAATGACGCATTCCCATCCACCTCAAAGTAGACAGCGTTATGGACAGGGACCAGGTAATATCATAAATCCAAAGAGTTTTTTAATTCTTTGGATACTCTTCTCATAAGTTGATATTGACATTGCCGTTTTTGTTTAAAAGAGTGCAGTTTCCCCAGAAAGCAGCATTTGCAATAACAATAAATAAAACTGAAGGGCAAATTTGCAGGTGTAAATTTGGAAAAAAAAACTGTTTTTCCAATGGGTATGTAGCGTGCTCACGAGTCTCAAACCGACAAAATCTTTTAGTTCTGGCCAAGGAAGGAAAAACAAAAAACGTCGTATATAAAAATGTAGTAACCTATCTTCATCCCATCTCGGCACAATTGACAAACATACATACGTACAAAAAAGTACAGATCAGGTATTTTCATACCACTATCCAAAAAAACTATCAAATGCGGACAAAGTCGCAGGTAAAAGCTAGTACGAAATAAAAACAAGTACAAAATACAGAGCGATAGGGTATAGAATATAAATAGAAATAAACTTGGTTTGAACAGGCTTGTTATATGGATTTTTAATTTTGAGTTGTTTTTATTTTTAAATGATGGATTTTCTTATAAAATTTGAGCTTATTCATATCATAAAATAGACATACCAAACTTTCAGCGACATTTCTCACTTTCTACATAACAAAAGTTATCGAGAGAAAGAAGGCAGACTGAAATTCTGCAAGAACGATATTTACTGTCATACAAATGAACAAAATCCAGAAAATATATGTCTAAAGTGACTTTTAGAGACGTTTGCAATTTTTGAAAGAAAATCTTAATCTTAAATCACATATAAAATATTTTTGTTCATGATATTTGGTTTTTAAAGCCTAAAATACTAATTCAAAAAGTAATCATTTTTTTGTATTTATGCCAGGTTCGGAGGAAATGTGCAAAAAGTCGTATTAAAAACTGAAAGTATCACAAAACAAGCCTGATGCCTAACCTTACCAAAGACTTACATTAAAAGGCAAATGTTGAATTAATTTCTCTAAGAATTAATAAACTAACTTAAGCACTTTTGCTAAATTGTGAAGCTTCTGAAAATCCGCTTATTAATTAATTGATTCTTTAACCTTATTTCCGATTTTTTTTTACTTTGAATCATTCGTATGTTAAAATATTACTCGTAAAATTTTTAATTTATTTTCTGTATGTTCAATATTTATGTATTGTTTTTTTATATTTATAATTTATTTTTGTACTTATGAATTTATTTATAAACTTCAAATAGGAAGTCATTGTAATGGGTCTGATTTCACTTCAATAGACTTCAAGTAAATTTTGTTATACAAATAATAATGCAGAAAGATTCAGAAAGGGCTCTCAAGAAAATTGCGTGGGTGGTTTTTTAATATAGCAGTTTAAAAACAAAGTAAACATTTTGTTTAACCCCAAATATCTCACGAATTAAAGACGCAAGAGGCTTGATCTAAATTGTATATTATATATTGTAATGTGATATCAAACCAGTATATTTTTTTTATAAATCAAAAAAACTGAACAAAAAATTTGTCACCCCAAAAATTATAAGAAGAAAAAATGAATCCATCCCTAAACCAATTCTGTGCAACAAAAAATAACATTTTTAACATCTTGTTAAATTTTTAGAAAAATCAAATTGACAGTTTTCTATAAAAAATAAAATTCTAAAAAAACATTACACAAAGTTTGCTACTGTTTCAATTTTTTTCAAATCTTATAAGAAATATTGTTTTAAGCATTCGGTAAAATTTTAAGAAAACCGAACTGACAGTTTTTTTACAAAAAGTAAAACTCTAAAAGAAAAATTAAACAAAAGTTGGTAAAAATTGATTTTCCACTTAAACATCTTTGCAAAACTTTAAGAAATCCGCTTTTAACTACTTTATCTTTTAAATAAATTGTTACGAAAAATAAAGAGAGGCTGGGATGCGACCCACACTGATAACTTCCCATAACTTCCCATCCCGTCTGTCGATTTGTCTTGCTTAAAAGTTTGTCTATGCGTACTATTTTTGAAAAGCTATTTGAGTCGAAAGTAAATTTTCACCAAGTTTTAGTATTGTTTTTTTAGAGTTTTATTTTTTGTACAAATACTGTCAATTCGATTTTTTTCAAAATTTTACCGAATGTTGACAACAATATTTCTTATAAGATAAAATTAGTTTGAAGATAATATTTCAAAGTTTTGAAAAGATATTTGAGTCAAAAATCAATTTTTACCAACTTTTGTTAATTTTTTTTTCGGGTTTTAATTTTTTGTAAAAAAACTGTCAATTCGATTTTATTCAAAATTTTACTGAATATTGACAACAATATTTTTTGAAAGATAAAAGTAAATTAAAGCCAATATTTCAAAGTTTTGAAAAGATATTTGAGTCGATATTCAATTTTTACCAACTTTTGTTATTTTTTTTCGGTTTTTAATTTTATGTAAAAAAACTATTCGAGTTTTTTCAAAATCTTACTGCACGTTGAAAACATTAGTTTTTGAAAGATAAAAGTGAATTCAAGCCAATATCTCAAAGTTTTGAATATTTGAGTCAAAAATGAATTTTTACCAACTTTTATTCATTTTTTTTAGGTTTTTATTTTTTGTAAAAAAACTGTCTATTCAATTTTTTTTAAAATTTTATCGAATGTTGAAAACAATATTTGTTATAAGATAAAATAAGTTTTAAGCCTAAAATTCAAGTTTTTGAAAAGATATTTGAATCGATATTCAATTTTTACCAACTTTGAGTAATGTTTTTTTTAGATTTTTATTTTTATAAAAAAAACTGTCAATTCGATTTTTTTCAAAATTTTATCAGATTTCAAAAACATTTTTCTACGTTGCTCAAAATTGTTTTGGAGATGAAATTATATTTAAGTCGTTAAATTTTGGAGGTGACAATTTTTTTTTTCAGTTTTTTTGATTTTTAAATAAAACCGTTAGATAGATTTTTTTCAAAAAATATACTTCTTTGATATCACGTTACAGTTTATTATATAAAATTTAATTCAAGTCTCTATCGTTTTTGGTTCGTAAGATATTTAGGGTTAACCAAAATTTTCACCTTTTTTTTAAACTGCTATGGTAAAAAAACAACCCACGCAATTTTCTTGAGAGATCTTTCTGCCTTATTATATGTATAACAAAATTTATTTGAAGTCGATATCTCTTTTGGTTCTCGAGCTATGGACAACGAAAAAAACGTCGCCAACGTACGGACGTACGAACGTACGTACACACGCACGCACAGACATCTTTCTAAAAATCTTTTATTTCGACTCTAGGGACCTTGAAACGTCGAGAAATGTCAAAATTTTCAATTTGACAAATCGGACCCATTACAATAACTTCCTATGGGAAGTTAATAAGATCTACAAAAAATAGTACGCAAATTTGACAAAAATTGATGTTCTGTTCTTGATATCTCTCAAATTAATTTCATTCCTCCAATTTGTAAAAATTTAAGAAATGTGTCTTAAATTGGTAAATATTTGTTTTCGACTAAAAATCTACCCAAGTAACAATTCTAGTTCGTTTTTAGCTCTAGTAGCACTTATTAAGCTTAATCATTTAGCTTTATTAACTACATTTAGCTCTTTAGCATCAATAAAACTGTATAAAAACTTATTAAGAGCTAATTTTTCGACTTTGAGAGCTAAAATGGGCTCCATTTCATTTCTTGTATAGAGGTTGTAGTTGCCAGTAGCATTAATAAAAGTTTTTTTGTCACTTTCGAGCTAATTTAAAGCTTCTTTTTCAGCACGATTATGATTCTAAATATGATGCCACAGTACTCATTATGTTCGACAATAGCAACAAAATGACATTTACATTTTGATTAAGGGCACTTATAGCTCTATTAAAAATAACAATACAATAGTTTTAAAGCTTTTCGCTTTGAAGTAGAAATATAAAAACGATTGGATAAGTGTGAGTAAAAAATAAATATAAAGAAATAAAAACAATGAGAATTGTTTGCTTGGGTTGAACCTAAAAAATATTTCTCAAACATAAATATTTTCAGAGTAAAACTTCTAACTCTAATAACAAATATTTATACGATAATGATCCTAAAACTCAAAATTATATAATGATTAAGGCGTGCGAAGGTGTGATTTTATGTGCCACTTTATTTTCATCACAAACATAGCTGTTGTACCTCGAAAATGTATCACGCGCCTTTAAGATATTAATTTTTTATTAATTATTTGAAATGAAAATTAAAAATTGTATCAGAGAAATTTCATAACTTCTACCAAAAAAGCCATTTTGATACGACAAAAACAATAACTCTTTTAGAGCTTCTATACATCTTAACGCCTACAAAACTGTTGTTTTAGATTTGTTGTAGAGCATTTTTTATAATTAAGGACATAGGGTGCCTCAATTCAATAAGAACAAACAAAAAATGCCGACGGTTTTTTCACGCAAACAATAACTACAAACAAATATTCCCTGTTTGATGCGAAGTTTTCTTTTTATTAGACATTTTGTTCTTTTTTTGTTTAGAATTCCTCTCAATGTGTAACTAGAAGACTACCCACAACAATCGCAAAACATTTTTCTAAACCCCTTACATAAGTCGTGTTCGAAATGTGTTAAAATTTTTTACCATTAGTTAAAATATATTGACGTTTGTTTAAAATTTGCCAGACATTTTTGGAAAGAATTTACCCCAAATATCTTCATAATTTTTCTCAAGTAAATTTATTTTTGAAATCAAAAATATAAATTCAATTATAATTAGGCGTTTTTCTTTTTAACATCTGAACAAAGAATGAACTGTCAAACTAAAAGTTGAGTTTCTCTTCTTGTTCAGTGCTCAGAGCATCAAAGTTGTGTTACTTTTTTCACTCAGAGGACGTTTACTGAGTGT
This sequence comes from Eupeodes corollae, assembly GCF_945859685.1. NCBI lineage: Eukaryota > Metazoa > Arthropoda > Insecta > Diptera > Syrphidae > Eupeodes > Eupeodes corollae. The sequence continues at coordinate 278,579,320 of NC_079147.1, forward strand.
TCAGAGCGTGACTTACTCGTGCGAATAAAAAAAAAACTGACCGTTGTGAGTAAAACGATGAACACATCAAATATCAAGCGTGTGATATAAAGGCTGATAAAAAAAACTTTCAAAATGAATAATATGGCGGAACAATTTGGTTGTTCAGATAAGAAAAGTATATTTTGTGATGAATAAATGATTTAGGTTTAAGACCACATGAAACGCATTCAGACATTGATATTTAAATTAGATTGAAGCCATAACTATAAATAATCAACTTAAAAAAATGAAAAAGCAAAAAAATATTGTGTGTTTGTTTTTCATGTTTTATTTTTTTTAAATCCTTCACCCTTCAAGTAGTCACCAAGCGAAATTAAAGGCCTCATTATTTTTATGTGGATTATAAAATAAATTTGTATTGATTAGCGGATTTCTATTCTATTCTGTTTATTAATTCCATTCTGGATATTCTAGATGAATTATTTATTTTGCCAGTCTATTGCATTTCATATCCGGAATATCCGGAATATATGTATATAAATAAAAACACTCATTATGTTTGGCCCTTCAACACAAAAAAAAATTAGAGACATAAAAAACGTTTCACCCTGTGCAACATTGTGTTTGCATTTCGTCATCTCGTTCTTTGTTTCGATTTACTTTTTTTTCTTGCTCACTCCTGTTTTTTGCACACCCATATAAAACTCTTCTGAAGCTATAGGTTCTAAAACGGTAATTCTTGACACAATCTGTTTTTATTCTGTTTTTTTTCCGTCGCGTCGTGCTCGTGGTTCTTCTCGTACGCCGTGGTTTTTCTTGTTCGTCGTAGTTATTTAATTCACTATGTCTTTTAAAATAATACAAGAACTAAATTATAGAAACCAAACGGGGCTCACAATTATACCCAGCTCATTCGAGCAAAATGGGGTATATTGGTTTTCTCCATCTATTAAAAATCCTTATGCGAAACCCGACAAATCCACTTATTATGTCTTTTGATCAATAAGATGTTTTGAAGTATTTATTAAAAAACAAAAAAGCTAATGAGTGGCTCTAAAGAGCATTTGTCTTTCTAAAATAATGCTTTTTTAAAGCATATGAATTCGATATTAAGTAAGGCTCGTTGAAGGTTGTGTTTCAAATTGTATTAGAGCATATTAATAGAGCAACAAGCATTATAAGGCTATAGAGCTTGAAGTTGTTACGAAACTTACATATAGAGCATATTTTGAATAAGAAAATGTCAGAAGCTGCAACTGCATACAAAATAGAGCAGTAGTCTCAGAGTTCACTCCTTGGAAGCTTAAATCGAACTACTATAACATCTGAGGCTCCGAAAATGTTACTTGGGTATTTAACAGAACTAGATTTTCAAACTAAACTGTTTCTTTATATGAAAAATATTGTTTGTAATTTTAAATTTTTTAAGAATAATTCAACTGTGAACTTTTTTAACTCAACACTAAAATCTACAATCTTTTTAGCAAGACAAATCGACAGACGGGATGGGAAGTTATCAGTGTGGGTCGCATCCCAGACATTTTTTTATATTTAATTGTTTTACAATTTGTTAATTCTTACTAACAAACTACTAATATATAAAAACACATTTATCAATGATTATTTTATCTAACCTCTTTTTTGTTAACGTACATACTTCTAAACTAAAGTTCCAATTCTTTTCAATTTGCGTTGTTCGAAATTATTACATAAATTATTAATATCTAAATTCTATTTATTCGTTGATCGAAATTGTTTTTCCAACCTAAATTTCTTCTAAAAATGATCTAATAATGCCATCACTGTCATCCACTATCGATTGACTTCTTATCAATCACGCTTTTTCCGAGTGTAATTGTTATTGTCAGTCAAAATTTAGCACGGGAAACAGCATACTTATTTACTTAAGATGGCACTTCAGTCCGGGATGCACCTGGGCCTTAATGAACTTGCGTCTCCAGACAGCTCTGTTCAGTTTCGCACCAAGTTGGTTGGGCTCCTCTTTAACTTGCGTGCGCCACTTGAATCGTGGTCTTCCTCTTCTGCCCCGTCTGTCGGGATTGGTTCAAACGTAGACGGGACTAAAAATCGCACAACTTCCAATTATGTCAATATCATTTTCGTTCAGGAGACTGATGCCTTTTTAGGTGGCTTTATTCAGATTGTTTCCTTTTTTGTATTGGGTAAACTGTGCTGAGATTAAACTCATCATGAATGATATAACAGCGATGTCGACAGCTTCAGAGAGAAACAGCTGTCAGTGTCAAAATTACTGAGGAAATGAAAAAATAAACTCATCCATTTGGCAAAACAGCTTAGATAAATGAAGAAAATTTGGCTTCAACAGTTTAGCCAAAATCAGCTGTCAATCTTTTGAAGTCTTTACGTAAAGAGTTTGTACTTCCATAAAAACTGTTCAGGTCAAATTTTTTGTGATGGCTTTAACTAACATCAATGAAAAAGCGGATTTTTCTTTAAATCGTAAGTTTTGTTTGACATTGACATTTGATTTTCCGTGCTAAAAACGCTTTAACTAAAAATTGGAATAAATGTTAAATATTTCAACTTTTTCACTAATTGGCGACTCTAACTCTGAAATTTTAAACTGCAAGATTTACTTTATTCTGACAACATTAATTTCAGAACACTTTTCCGACAAAGCGCACTTCAAAATTTGTACCGTTTTTGTGGTCACTTTTGGTAATTTCTTCTTTTACTTATCAACTGTCGAAATGTGATTACTTAAAAAGTGGTAGCTGCTCAAAAGGTGCTGAAAAACCCCTGTATTTCAGCTTCACTCTACTCCTACCAATATTGACTTTATAATTTGTTTTCTTTATCAAAATCAGAAACTAAAACTTTCTGTTTAAAAAATGATTATGAAGTGGGATACGGAATTTGTTTCCTGTCTTCATTTCGGGAAAAATCTTAAGGAAGTTACTATGAAATACAACATTTAAAGATATTTCTAGTTAAAGCAGTCTATTATATAACAAATACTTAAAGAACAATGTTTTTGTCTTACCATTAATTTCAGACTTACTTTGCTTTTGACTCCAGAGCTGAACAACAAATGGAAGTCTACTTACGTTATGGCCAACATCCGGAGCTCTATCCGAATCGAAGAGGTGAAGTTGTTCAAGGGTAAGAATCCTCTCCTTTATCAAATACATTTACATAAATTTAACTCAAAATTCCAAATCTCATTATCTTCCTGCCCCCACCTTCCCCACTCTCTTAGCATTTATACATCATAATATCCTTGTGCATAATCCCTTTTAGAGTAAATTTTCATTGAATAAAAACTTTAACAAAACAAATTTTCCTGATTAATGATCATAAAGAAAACATAAATTCAAGTTTCCCTCCAAAGCACAAACACACAAAATCATTTTCATCATTTTCCTTCCATTTTTTCTCTTTTTTTTAATATGGAAGTAGATATGATGATGTCATTAAGGATTACGAACAATCATTATTTCAATTCAATATCATTCACTGATTTATGCAGACTGACATCATTTGTAATTTTTGTTATGTGCTACGTATATATATTTTTTTTGAAGAATGATATCCTTATTTTTGGCCATCATCATCTTCGAATGTCCTTTGCTCGTGTCGCGTCGTCGGGTGGTCGTCGTCTTCGTTGGAACTTCCTGGAACTTGAAGAAAACCCTGTGTACACTTCTTAACACATTAATTATTCAAATGTATACAAATTTCAGGACAAATATAAAGCAATGACAAATCGTTAGTGGGTCTTTCGTTTGGAAGGAAGCTCCACTAAATGGCTTTGTTGTTGTTGCCTTTTTTGGTATTTTTATTGTGTCTATTGGTTGTGTTATGTAATTATTTTCAACTCTGAATCTGAAGTAGTATGGTTAAAGTTAGATGTTGTTACTGGCTTCTTTTTATTATTTTCTTGAGCAAAACTTGGTATTCTACTTTATTCTAGTCTTGTGTTCAGCTTCTGTGCGTGTTTTTTTTTTATTTATTCAGTGAAATTAAAAAAGTTTTTACCTACGTCAGAGACAAGCGGAAAGACAAGATGAAAAGAAAAGACGCGGGAGGTTGAATGGTCTAAGTTGTCTAAGTTAAGTTTTTGTGAAGTCATCATACGTCGCGGTAAAAATAAACTTTACCAATTGTTCGTTGGAGAGAACACTTTTTACTTTACTCGTTGATAAACTCGGGTACATACCTAAAGATATAAAAATTGGGATACGGATTCTGCATTTAAATATATACCACAGATAGGTATCTATATATAATATACACAAAGTTTATTGTGATAACATAGTTCGTATAAAGTTTTCACTGACAGTATGACTATAAATCTGAGTTATTGCTGCTATAGTGTATTTTTATTAAAAGTTGTCTTTTTTCTTTAGAAGAGTGACTTTTCCAAAAGGAAATAATAAACACTTTTAATCATTCTTGAAAACGGGAATTTTTATATGATTTCCAGTTAAAGTTGGTTTTGAGATGCAGTTTAATAG